>NW_027451783.1:0-41188 GCF_964194025.1 Convolutriloba macropyga
TAGGTATTTCATCTACGAAAAAATGAGCGTTTTGATAAACATTTGTGCAATTGTACTTTACCGAACCTTTTGGCTTTATTTCAGTCCTTATTGAAAGGAAAACATACAAACTCCCTATTGTTTTCTATCTTAAAAAAAAACGTATTTTTTTAATTAAATTTATTTGACTGCTTCAAAATGTCCTTGGAAATTTATGTGGCACCTTGAATTAAACTATTCCTAATTACAACAAAAAAAGAACTGAGCTGCGTGGTGTTGCAGATGTTTAACTCTTTCATGGGTTATCATTTTTTTATGACAGAAAACCCATCAACCAATAAATAAATACTAAAACTTTTCAAACACACAGAAACACTATTAAAATAGCATTTACATAAGGAACTGTTCAATTGAAATTTTTTGAGCAGTTTAGCAAAAGCAAATTATTACGCAATAAAAGCTGCGAGAAAATAATTTTTATTATCTGCAAGATTTCATTGTTTGGCAACACTTACCTGGATTATTTCAAAAAATCCTTATTAGTTGATTACACTTTAGTTCACCTAGATGACAAATTTTTTGAAGGCAATAGTTTGGAGCCTATTTTTGACAAATTCACGCTGCGTTCAATTCACTGCTGCTTAGAAAAACAAAAAATCTATCTGGAAATTCTCATTCACTAACGCTGGTTGTCCGGAGAAAGAGAATGATGTTAAATAAGCGCGTGGTAAGTAGTGTTTCAATTCCCAGCTGAATAATTGGATGACATCCAGGTTTTCTCAGGAATCATCAAAAAATTTTCTATGGAATGAAACCGAAAGTTTCAGTTTTTTTATCCTAAAACTGTTTTCTTTTCAAAAATGTTGATTGAGTTTTGAATATTTCATCAAAAAATGGATTTTTGTCATAGTCATTTTTTGTCTGTTTTGTAAATAGTTTTTCATTGTTTTTGTTTTTGTTGCGTGAAATTTGATTTGTTCAGTGAAATTTTTATTTTTTGTCGTAAATTTAGCATTCTTTTTTAAAAAATATATTTTTTCCTTTCCCAATAAAAATTGCGCTTTTGGTTTTTACTTTTGCCCTATTTTTTCGATTTAGCGAAAATTGTCTAATATATAAAACTTTTGGCAATTTCTTATCCGAATTTTGGCTATAAATTTTATGGATTTTTTTCTTTACGATTGATGAAAAGTTCAAGTAAACCTGATACGTCTTCTGAATTTCTGAAAGAAAAGTTTAAAATAGATTAGTTAATACAATTGGATAATCTCGAAGCTCAGTCTCTTAAAGAACTATAAAACTTGTTGTTTGGTTTGCAAATTCTATGAAATCTGAGTCCAGAATATCATGTTATTTTTTGAAAATTGTCGTTTTTAGTCGACAATTTTGTTGATTTTTCTGTTCTAGATAGTGTTCTAATGATCATTTTATCTTCAACTACATATGAAAATGTTACTCAGATTTATTTTGCTCATTCTAGTGACAAAAATAAACAGACTGGTGTTAAATGCCGATTGTATCTAGTTGTTCTAAATTGAAAAACTATCAAGTTTTGAATTTCGTGATCAATTAATAGAGGAAACATGATTAAATCTCCTTATCAATCAATTAAATCTCACGACCTACTTTCTCTTATTTGGATTTTTCCAATCTCCTCTTGTCTTGATTTGGTAGGTATTTCATCTACGAAAAAATGAGCGTTTTGATAAACATTTGTGCAATTGTACTTTACCGAACCTTTTGGCTTTATTTCAGTCCTTATTGAAAGGAAAACATACAAACTCCCTAATGTTTTCTATCTTAAAAAAACGTATTTTTTTAATTAAATTTATTTGACTGCTTCAAAATGTCCTTGGAAATTTATGTGGCACCTTGAATTAAACTATTCCTAATTACAACAAAAAAAGAACTGAGCTGCGTGGTGTTGCAGATGTTTAACTCTTTCATGGGTTATCATTTTTTATGACAGAAAACCCATCAACCAATAAATAAATACTAAAACTTTTCAAACACACAGAAACACTATTAAAATAGCATTTACATAAGGAACTGTTCAATTGAAATTTTTCGAGCAGTTTAGCAAAAGCAAATTAATACGCAATAAAAGCTGCGAGAAAATAATTTTTATTATCTGCAAGATTTCATTGTTTGGCAACACTTACCTGGATTATTTCAAAAAATCCTTATTACTTGATTACACTTTAGTTCACCTAGATGATAAATTTTTTGAAGGCAATAGTTTGGAGCTTATTTTTGACAAATTTCACGCTGCGTTCAATTCACTGCTGCTTAGAAAAACGAAAAATCTATCTGGAAATTCTCATTCACTAACGCTGGTTGTCCGGAGAAAGAGAATGATGTTAAATAAGCGCGTGGTAAGTAGTGTTTCAATTCCCAGCTGAATAATTGGATGACATCCAGGTTTTCTCAGGAATCATCAAAAAATTTTCTATGGAATGAAACCGAAAGTTTCATTTTTTTTTGTCCTAAAACTGTTTTCTTTTCAAAAATGTTGATTGAGTTTTGAATATTTCATCAAAAAATGGATTTTGTCATAGTCATTTTTTGTCTGTTTTGTAAATAGTTTTTCATTGTTTTTGTTTTTGTTGCGTGAATTTTGATTTGTTCAGTGAAATTTTTATTTTTTGTCGTAAATTTAGCATTCTTTTTTAAAAAATATATTTTTTCCTTTCCCAATAAAAATTGCGCTTTTGGTTTTTACTTTTGCCCTATTTTTTCGATTTAGCGAAAATTGTCTAATATATAAAACTTTTGGCAATTTCTTATCCGAATTTTGGCTATAAATTTTATGGATTTTTTTCTTTACGATTGATGAAAAGTTCAAGTAAACCTGATACGTCTTCTGAATTTCTGAAAGAAAAGTTTAAAATAGATTAGTTAATACAATTGGATAATCTCGAAGCTCAGTCTCTTAAAGAACTATAAAACTTGTTGTTTGGTTTGCAAATTCTATGAAATCTGAGTCCAGAATATCATGTTATTTTTTGAAAATTGTCGTTTTTAGTCGACAATTTTGTTGATTTTTCTGTTCTAGATAGTGTTCTAATGATCATTTTGTCTTCAACTACAAAAAAATTGATACTCAGATTCTTTTCTGTTCATTCAAAAAAAACAGACTGGTGTGAAAATCACTGTTGATTATATTTGTTCTAAATTGAAAAAGTATAATAATTTAATGTATCATGATCTACTTTTTATTATTTTGATTTTTTCCTCTATCTTCTTGATCTGGTAAACATTTCGGATTAAAAAATAATTGAGCAATTTGAGAAACATTTGTGCAAATGTACATTACCGAGTCTTTCGGCTTTATTTCAGTCCTTATTGAATTGAAAACATACAAACTCAAAAAAGTTTTCCGTTTCAACAAAATATCACGTTTATTTCGTAATAAAAGATTATTTTACTGCTTCCAGATTTCACTGGACATCTGTTGATATTATGAGGTAAGCTATTCTGCATGCTTAGTAATAATAAAAACTGAACTCAGCTGCTTGGTGTTGCAGATGTTTAACTTTTTTATGAGTTATCAATGTTTAAGACAGTAAACCCATCAACAAATAAATTACTAATAAAGTTTTTCAAACAGACAGAAGCAATATTAATGTAGTATATATATACAGGACTTTTCAATTGAATTTTTGAGCAGTATTAAAACAACAACTTAATGCGCAATAAAAACTGCACGAAAGTGAATTTTTGTTTTGCAAGATTTTAATATTTGGCGACTCTAACCTAAATTTTTTGCGAGAAATCTCTATTACTTGATTACACTTTTGTTCACCTAAAAAACGAACTTCTTTTTGAAAGCAATTTTGTTGAATTCTTTTGTTTCATATTATCGTTTTCATTTTATAGTGTCATTTTACTGATTGAAAATGTCGTTTTTAGCTGACAAACTTGTTGTTTATTCTGCTCAAGAAATTGTCCAAATTATCTGTTTTTCTTCAACTCCATTTGAAAAATTTTACTCAGATTACTTTTTGTTGTTTCTAGTGAAAGAAAAAATAATTAAACCAATGCTAACTTCACTGTTTTATATATTTATTCTAAATTGAGACTGTATCAAGTTTTGCTATAGTTCTCATGATTTTCTTTTTGTTATTCGGACTTTTTCCTATCTCTTCTTGATTTGGTAGATATTTATGCTAAAAAAATAAAAGGGCGGTCTGGGAAACATTTTACGAGTGTACATTACCAAGCCAATTTTTTAAATTTTAGTTCTTAGGAAAACATAAAAACTCGCAATTTTTTCAGTTTCAAAAAAATTTTTGCGTAAAAAAATTTAGTTGACTTTTTCCAAATTTCCTTTGACATTTTCCTGGTTACATTAACTGAGATAAAGGAGGTATTAGACGCTAGATAACATATGGTAATTTTAAGTCTGCGTTCAACGTTACAAATTTCGCAGCTGTTGAAAGCTCAAACTCATAAAAAAAAATTTTCAGTACAATTTTCGGCAAAAAGATTGATACTGTGAAGCAAAAATCAAATAATTTTAAATACAATTATTTGACGGTAAGAGCGAGTACATGTCAGAGATTATTTTAACTAGGAGAGTATTGGAAGCCTAATGGTAAGCGATACAATTGATAAGAAGTAATGAATGAACTGAATGTGTATGTGATTGTGGCATGTTGTGTAAGTAGGTGCTTTTTGGAGCAAGGGCAAACAAATTAGTAATTTAAAAAGTCTTCAGCCAGCTAGACAGGAATTGTGGCCGGGAGCTACAGCAAATACAGAGAGAGCAGGGACAGAGTTGGAAAGAGAGAACGAGAAGGAAAGAGAAGGAGAGATTTTTGTGTAGGTGGAATGGAATTAGCCCGGAATAGGGGGAGTGAAATGGAGCCACCTGAGGATTGTTCAATCAAACAATTAGCTCCTTCTTTTCTTCTACTCTACCATCATTCCATTAAACCCAGCCCCCCCCCCCCCCCCCCCCCACCCCACTCCCCCACCTCTCCTCTCTCCCCACCCCTCCTTCCCGTAGCATCCATTCCCATGCAACCTAGCTCTCTATCCTTTACTATCAATACATACACACATACATACATGAAGACCTCACTGCTTCGCCCTTACTGCAATGCATACAGCGTCGTTCGCTTTCTTTTCTTGCACAGCGAGACCGAAACCCATAACCATAAAGAGATTGCTGCAGCCGTCTCAAACTGCGCCAATTTGTCAAATTCAATTTTAACGAGGCGGTAAACCCAATTTGTATATACAAGTTGATTACTGATACTTCAATAAGGCGCTTAGGAGTATTATCATGCGGTTGCTATCGCCATTGAGAAGTTATGAAGCTAGGAGACAAAGCCGAGTTGTTGAATAACTTCGGCAATAACTTCGCGAACTTATGCCCCTATCTAGCTGATAAGACTTTTAATGCCACTCTTTCCTCGCCCTCTTCGTATAGCAACATTGCCAAGAAAAAACAGGTGGAGGAAAAGCTGTTATAATCGAAAATCAAATTTCCGTCGCTGTCTCAGAATTTGTAGCGTTCATCGGACACTACCGAGTTATTTCATCACTAATATATGCAACAGTTGATTTTGTACCAAGATAAAGTTAATTCTCTTTTTTTCTCGATTGGAAATGAGCAAAAAACAATTTACTTTCTTAACCAGCCACTTCGTCTGACGATTTCATACTGGGCAACAAGTAGTCTCGGAAATGTGAGTTCCCAGATAATGTTTAGACCCCGCTGAACCACATTTTTGATTTAATTGACCAGCAAACGAAGAAGAGACAGAGAACATTCAAAAAATCAATTTAAAAAATCATTTTGAGTTCAAACAACTATGCAAATTTAAAAAACACACACATTAGAGGGCCAATGGTACCTGCCATTAAGGAGAGTAGGAGACAAACAACAAATCAAATAAAAACAACAAGCATTACTTACTACCAAATCTAAATGTCTATCTTTCTTTATAAAAAAACTTAATAAAAAAGTCAAAAGAGCATCAGACAAAAACTAAACTAAAACAAATGAATTGCATTCCATAAGCAATCCATAATTAAAATAATTTACCTAAACAGAAAACAAAAAAGGCAAACTTAACAAAAAGCAATTACACTTTTTGAAAACAATTAATTTCAAAGTCATGAAAGCCATTATCAATCAACTGCATTCTATGGCTTCTATTAAACCTTCATTAAAAACCTTTTGAGACCTGTCTTTACCCAGAATGTCAAACGATAACAAAAACAACAATCTCCGTCAAAAATCGAAAACTCAATTCAATTTTGCGAGGAAACGGTGTCGAAGACTATAAAACCACAATCTATACACAAAAAAATTGTATCAACTTAATTTTACCTTCTTTCAACACCAATAATGAGATATCAGACATGCAATTGAGGTGACGACGGTAAAAACCAGTAAAAAAGGGGCCTCAAAAGTGAAAAATGTTGAATATCTTAAAATATGAAAATCGAAGTTTCAACGCCAAAAACGCTTATTAAATTATTAAGTTAAAATTGAAGACTACAATAAAAATCGTGTGATAAAAAATGTGACCTCTATTTGCTAGGGTTACTTTAAGGGTGCCAGAATTAAATTTGGAACAGGTAGATATCAAAAAAAAATTATTTTTGTTTCAAAACAGTAAGACTTAGCAACCCAGGTTTTTCAGACTGAAAATGGTAATTATCATGAAATTATCATGTACTTCTATTGACCAAAGTTTGCACGTAAATTTAATCTGTAAATAACAGAAGTTGGATTTGAAATCATTTTTTCTGCAACCAAGATAAATATAATACAAAAAAGGCAGAAGTATTTCCAAAAACGTATGAAGCTTGCCTTTAAAAACCAAACAAATATTGAATTACAAATTTCCACCACTTCAACAAAACTTGTGTTGCTCATGCAGCTTCTTATAAAACAAAAAAATTTCCAAATATAACCATAGCTAATGTGGGCAATATATAAAGAGATGATTATTTCTGTATATTTATCGAGTTTTATTACCAAAAAATAATTATGTATCATCTAGAAGCATTAAATAAATTCTTTAATATCTTCCTTTGCAACAAAATGAACAACTGATTAACTAGAATTAACCAATGGATCATAAAATGAACAGCTAATAATGGAAACACTCAATAAATTTTAACAAAAAAAAATGCGAAAACTATCCATGAGTTTTACACAAAAACTAAATTATTTCTTCGTTGGAACTTATTCGAAAAGAAATGGAGCTTGTTGTTAATGAATATGTTAAATGAAAAGACATTTTTCTGAAACTGGAATAAAAGTGTAAAAATTTGAAAAAGACAGACCTAAAGTAAAATATGAATCATTTTTCATTGCAAAATTCAACAAAAGGACAAATGGCCTTCCTGTCTTTGTGCGGTTGTTAAAAAACGCAATCGTGCTAAAACATTGCCTCATATCTTTTATTAAGATAGGAAAATCATAATATATCAAAAAACATCCTGCATTTTTATCTAATATTGGTTTAAATTACCGAACTACCGCAAAAAAAAATTTTTCCAAGAACACTCTCTTAGGAAACGGAGGTACGATAGGGCCATCTCCAAGTAAGCAAAGATTATTCTAGCACTTTTCATATCTGCACCAGAAGTTCAACTGGAAAAAGGGATCGAAATAGGTTTATTCATTGCATTTTTTATGAAAGGAAACTGCAGAATTTTCAACAACTTACTGAAATTTGAAACATAAACAGTTGGTTCAAACAATTCAATGCTTCCTTTTATATTTAGATGTGAAAATATTGAAACTCTTTTCACAATTATATCAAATCACTATCAAATGAAATTGACCAAAAATTAAGCAAAAATTACGAGAAAGTTTAAACTCCTCGGATAATGGAAAACTCAAAAAAACTTCCTAATTTGAGGTTTTACACCTGGCCTGATTTCTAATGATACTACTCACATACTTGTACGATGAATATATCGTTCGGCGAAAAATTATTGAAAAATATTGAAAAAAAAAGAAGCTGAGCATATAGTTCCTCCCCCAATAAAATGGGGTGGAAAAAAAAATACAAAATTTTTTTAGTTATAGAAAGTGCAAGGTCAAAAATAAAGATTAAAAACAATAATCTCTCTATAACTTTACTACAATCAATTCAATTTCAAGAAACGATTGTTTCTCCCCTCTATGTTAAAGAAAGTACTTTTCTAACCATTATTAAGGCGACTTTTTTCTTTTTTTACTCAATTAGTGGTAGTAGACTGCATGAAAAGAATTTCATAGACCGGGTGAAGCTGAAAATTGTGAGCCTCGAACATTTCTCCCATATTACAGGTAAGCCGCATCTTCCTATGGAAATAGAGAGATACATCACGAGCACGACGGGTATCCTATAAAATCAAATGTTAAGTCAGCGGTCGATCAACACTCGATGTATTTTCTGAAAAGTTGTCGGATTAATCAAAGCTCTTGGATCATTTAACAACCCGGAACCCGGGACGAGACCGAATGGTTAACTCGTAAGAACTTTCAAGTTTCTTGCAAAAGATGGTTATTTTGTACGACTTTGCAAGTTTCTTGCAAAATATGGTTAACTTGTAAGAACTTGCAAGTGGAATGCTTAACTTTTAAGAACTTGCAAGTCGAATGGTTACTTTGTAAGAACTTGCAAGGCGAATGGCTATCTTGTAAGTTTCTTGCAAGTTCGTTCCGGTCGAGCACAACTCTTATTGACTAATTCAGTTTAACATTCAGTCATTTACCGTAGAAAGCGCGTGGGAGTTAGTTGCTCTGTTTGGATAACATAATACAATTCGACCTACGTAGACAAAATGGTTACTTTTTGAATTTTATCAATTCATGAGATTTCTTTTTGCAATTCCGTTAAAAACGTGTGTGCGCGTATGTGTGCAGATGTGTGTGTGTGCGTGTGTATGTGTGCGTGTATGTGTGGGCGCCCGAGTGTGTGCGTGCTTGTGTGTGTGTGTGTGTGTGTGTGTGTGTGTGTGTGTGTGTGTGTGTGGTGTGGGCCAATGGTATGTGTGTGTGTAAGTGGCTTGTAATTCGAATGGTTATCTTGTAAGAGCCTTGTAAGTCGAATGGTTAACTTGTAAGATTGTAAGTCGAATGGTTAACGTGTCAGAACTTGCAAGTTTTTGGAAGAAAAACTAGCAAGGCGAAGCATCGCCTTGTAATTTTCTGCCAGAAACATACAAGTTCTTACAAGATAACCATTCGGCCTCGACCCGGGAAGTTCGCGGTTTTAGTGCAATTTTGGTGGGAGTCATGTTGCAAAACGGGAGATAATAACAACAAACAAATCGCTATGAAAATGAGGCATTTATTTCTCCGGCTCAATGTCATGATGGTTGTTTTTGAGATAATTTACGCTGATGGTCTACTATTTCAGTCAAATTTAGGAAAAATTGTCATTTTTTTTTGATAAATATGGGTGCGTATTCTAAAAAATCATGTTTTTGGCGATGGAAAACCTAAGAAATTTTTTAATTCTTTACGAGCACTTAACAATGTTTTGTATAACATGTAGTTTGAAATTGTAACCTATCATAAAATTTTCTTGAAAGATTTCAAATTAGAAAAAAACAGAAAATTGTTTGCCTAGAAAAAAACTCTCTTATTTCTCAAACTCATTGTGATGAATTTCATTTGCTTTAACATATATAAAAAAGAGGGTCTCAGAACAACTTTTAAGCAAGCAAATCCGTCACTTTGTTTTATAATCGCAGCTATTTTTCTTTAATTCCTCGCATTCATTTTTTTTACGTAAACAGAAGACCAAAAAATAAATAGTACGCTTTGATCTTATCCACGACGGCAAAAATTGTTTTAAATTCTCCAAAATTTCAGCAGCTTTCCAGCGTACTGTTTTACAATTAGAACTTCTTTTCAATTTTCCTGAACAAATTGCTTTCGAAAAAGAAAATGATTTTTATTTTGCAAAGTTTAGCTCTAAGTGATTATTAGCAAAAGAGGTTTCAAAAATTTTGCTGCTAGCGAACAGGTTTCAGGTTAAAATCTTATCAAGCACGTTGAATTCTTTAACAAGCATAGGAATCAATCAAGAGTTTTGTTACAGATCAAATTTTTTGTGCAATTTATTCATTTTAAGAAAATGAGTGTTTCTCCCCTGAGAAATAAAGTTGTTTTTAAATGAAGGATGAACAACTGCCATTTTCTCAAAAATGATATTTCTGTTACCCTTCATTTTTTTTCAATTAGATTTCAGCGGCTCATTATTGTATAAATTTTTTTTCATTGTATTTTTTAGTTCTTGCAATAAACTTCTTTTTATAAAAAAGTTTTAAAGAAGTCTGTTTCCGTTTTGCACTTTTTCACAAAGAAAAACAAAAGAGGCATTTATGACTTAATCCCGTTCTCTTATCTGAAAAAAATGGTGAAAATTAGAGCAGTAGCCTTGTTTCAGCCTGATCGCAAATCAATTTGCACATGACGAAAAGTACTTCTCTAACCATTTTTACGACATTTTTCTCCTGTTTTGCTCAATTAGTGGCAAAGTAAAAAAAATCACAGGCCGGTAAAACCAAAAACTGCTCGCGTCGAATTTCTCTCTCATGTTACAGGTGTGCCAGACTTTTCTATGGAAATAAGTAGAAACACCACGAGCACGAGTATCCTATAAATTCAAATGTTAAGTCAGCGGTTGATTAGTACTCTGTGTTTTCTGAAAAGTGGACGGATTAATCAAAGCTCTTTAATCATTTAACAAATTCTCGGTTTCAGTGGAATTTAGTGAAATCATTAAAACATATTAAAAAAAAACCGATCTCTATAGAACCATTATTAGTTATTGAGCAGCAAAAACAATAGCAAAAAACTGTATTGAAACATATCTAACTTTCTATTTTATAATGTTTTAAAAGCAAACTAAAACTGTGAAAGTTTGTCTTAAATTTTTTGGCCAGTGGTTTTCTCAAAAAAGTGACCTTCAGAGCAAACAAAAACTGAAGCTCGGTTTCCAACCGACTTGTTTGCAAAAAGTATGCTTATTTGGAATCACGTTGCATAATTTTTTCAACATCTCTCCTTATTTTGTCGTTTTTTGTCTTTTTCGTCTTTTATGTCCTTTACTGACAATTACACTTAAGTTGAACATCTCTTTGGCTATTTTGGTAGTGAATAAGTTAACTTTTTACACTTAAGTTGAACATCTCTTTGGCTATTTTGGTAGTGAATAAGTTAACTGGACTGATTAATTGAACAAAATTTGAGTTTTTTAAGTTTTTACCCAAGAATTTAATGAAATCTATCTAAAGCACAAAAAAGTCACTCGAAATGTCAAAACTCAAGTCTTTGGTTTTTTAGACACAAAATAGGGAAGTTTGTTTAATTGGGTCAACTTTAGTTATCTCAAAATACTGAGGTATACCATGGTTTTTCTGAAAAAAAATAATCGAAGAAGATAAATGGACAAATTGTTCCTTATGGCACTATGTTCCCTTATAGGCCCATGTGAACATCTTTCAGTTAATTTGTTGACGTCAGTATTTCTTATATCACTGAATGAAAATAAATGAAAAACCTTTCTATAATAAACTGATGACGGTTGAGTTGATTTCTGCTAATTGAAAAGTAAGTGCTCTGTAACGGCTGCAAAAAAGGCTATATGTTATAAGGTGAATATGAATTTTACGTGCTTGACGGTACAAATGCGTGCTTGTGTGTGATAATGTGTGTATATATATATATATATGTGTGTGTGTGTGTGTGTGTGTGTGTGTGTGTGTGTGTGTGTGTGTGTGCGTGTGTGTGTGTGTATGTGTGTGTATGTGTGTGTGTGTGTGCATGTGTGTGTGTGGTGTGTATGTGTGTGTGTGTATGAGTGCGTGTGTGTGTGTGTATGTGTATGTGTGTGTATGTGTATGTGTGTGTGTGAGTGTGAAAGTGAGTGTGAGTGTGTGAGAGTGTGAGTGTGTGTGTGTGTGTGTGTGCGTCCGTGTTTATGTGAGCCTATTTGAAGTATATAGTATACGCGATAATGATTGCAACAGTCCTCCGATCAGGCCAACCTACCCAGTCCACAGAACTATTTAGCCCTTGGGGTCTGAAGTGACCCGTGGTCTCACCCTCTAAGTTTCCCCCAGACTACTCCCCTATGACAGGGAGCGGTGACAAATTAGATCACTTCGCCTCCCTTCAGAGTCAACAAGGTAAACAATGGGAAGTAAACAAGTAAACAATTCCCTCACCCTTTCTCCCCTCACTCTCATCTCCAGTTGCAATTCCCATTGCTCTAAAGGTATCATCTATGGCGCGTTGCAGCTAGATTGGAAAATTTGGAGAGAGTAATCTCATTTTCTCAAAAATTTAGCCTTGCATTAAATTTCAAAAGAAGACACGCACACAAACTAGTGACATTTTTCTGTGAATGTAAACAACCCGAAGCAGTATATGTTTATACTAACCAACATACTGTGCACAAGACAGAAGATTCGAAAGAACTAAAAAGGTCGCTCAGCGGTTGGTTTTTGTGGCATAGTTATAAGATAAGTTATCTCCACGGAATCAGGATATACAGCCTTTTTACCCCTGTTGACTTCACCGTCTATATGTCAGCCCCTATTAATTCATCCCAGTTAGATCTCACTTCGGTTTTAATTTTTTGCATAACTGGTACAATTAACATTCAAAATTAAGGATCCGTAGAGTTTGTGTAAAGGTTTTTGGGGAGATTTTTTTGCACTTCTAACTGTCAACTGAAAAAAAAAACGAATAATTGGCGCAGTTAAAGTTTTGTTTATACCTGAAAAAAAAGGAGCTTTTAATTTTGATTTACATACTAATTGAAAAAAAACTATTTATATTTCGATTAATAAGCCTCGGGATATAAATGAAACTTAATTTTTCAACAAAAAAACGGATGCGAACAACCCTGTGGTATTAACCTTTAATGTGTATCAATAACAATTGATTAAGATAGACATGTTATGCTAAGACAGCCTTCGGTCTATAGACTACGTGAGATTGTCGTAATCAAACATTACCTCCAATTTTCCAGTTGAGAGGGCGTTGAATGAAATGAGGAGAAATTGAGATGGAGAGTGGAGCATGAAATTGTAGTAGATGATGTTCAATTCAGAAGAGATGGGATATAGGTCACATGTTGATAGATTTATACCTCCTTACCATTATCATATCGAGGTCAAAAATTCTTCCCTTTTTTCTGCTGGGCTCAGGAGTTCCTCAAAAACCACTGACCATGTCATTCATATACTATGTTGATGACTGCGGATTTATTACTCTTACTCATCATGAGTTTGATGAAAAGTGAACTGAAATCGTCTCTTTAATGTAAATTTTTACATACTTTAAAGGCATATTTAACATATTGCAAAAAAATTGTTGCTGAACTAATAAGGTTGACAAAATTGACACAGTAATCAATGACAATCAGGTTCAAAGTAATGCAAAACATCAAAAACGTATTAAGCGATGAAACATCTGACGAGGTATCGCCTTAAATATTAATAAAATGCTCTTCGAAACCTGGGAATATTACGAAATAAATTAAAGCATATCACTAAAAATTAATTTCGTTCCAAAAGAACAGGTTGTTAATTCACAATTATAAATGGTTACATGGCAAGATTTTCGTCACTCTTATTGATGGATAAACACAACCCATTTCCACAATTTTTGGCATTCAGTTAGTCTAAAACTTTATTGCTCAGATTTAATTAGTAATTACTAGAGAACCAGTTCAGAATCTTAATTGCTCTTGTGATCAGTGATATGGGTAGTGGCAAAACTGTTGCCCGTCTTCTTAATCCACAATTAGCATCCCGGGTCGAGACCGAATGGTTAACTTGTCAGATTTTGCAAGTTTCCTGCAAAAGATGGTTTACTTGTAAGAACTTGCAAGTCGAATCGTTAACTTTAAGAACTTGTAAGTCGAATGGTTAACTAGTAAGAACTTGCAAGGCGAATGGCTAACTTGTAAGTTTCTTGAAAGTTCGTTCCAGTCGAGCACAACTCTTATTGGTTAATTCAATTTAACATTCAGTCATTTGCCGTAAAAAGTGCGTGGGAGTTAGTTGCTCTGTTTGTAAAATATAATACAATTCGACCTAAGTAGAGAATATGGTTTTTTTCGAATATCATCAATTCAAGAGAGTTCTTTTTGCAATTTCATTTAAAAAAACTGTAGATCTCAATTAGCTTCCTCACGATCGGTTTTTTTTTAAATGTTCCCAAAATTTTGACTTTGATCAAATTTTCAAATTCATATGTGAGTATGTTCTCAAAATAAATTAGTTGCCGTTCATTTTTATACCCTTTTTATAAATTAATTCACATTTTCTAGGTTGTACTTTTTACAAACATCCGTTAACATTCATGTCTTGCAACGTTTTATTTGCGGTTTGGTCCGTATGTGTCTATGCGTGTGTGCGTATATATATATATATATATATATATATATATATATATATGTATGTATGTGCGCGTGTATTTGTGCGTGTATGTGTGTGTGCGGGTGTGTGCGTGCGTGGCGTGTGTGTGTGTGGGTGTGTGGGTGGTGTGTGTGGTGTCTGTGCTGATGGTTAACTTGTAAATAACTTGTAATTCGAATGGTTAACTTGTAAGAGCCCTGAAAGTCGAATGGTTAACTTGTAAGAACTTGTAAGTCGAATGGTTAACTTGTAAGAACTTGTAAGTCGAATGGTTAATTTGTGAGAACTTGTAAGTCGAATGGCTAAATTGTAAGTTTCTTGAAAGTCCGTTCCGGTCGAGCACAACTCTTATTGGTTAATTCATTTTAACATTCAGTCATTTAAAATAGAAAGCGCGTGGGAGTTAGTTGCTCTGTCTGGATAACATAATACAATTCGACCTAAGTAGACAATGTCGAAGTAGACATGAGATGATTTTTTTTGAATTTTATCAATTCCAGAGAGTTCTTATTGCAATTCCATTAAAAAACTGTAGATCTCAATTAGCTTCCTCACGATCGGTTTTTTAAAAATGTTCCCAAAATTTTGACTTTGATTGAATTTTCAATTTCATATATGAGTATGTTCTCAAAATAATTTAGTGGCCCTTCATTTTTATACCTTTTTTATAATTTAATTCACATTTTCCAGTTTAAATTTTTTACAAACATCCGTTTACATTCAGGTCCTGCAACGTTTTATTAACGGTTTAGTGCGTATGTGTGTGTATGTGTGTGTGCATATATATATGTGTATATATATATATATATATATATATATATATATATATATATATATATATATATATGCGCGTGTTTGTGTGCGGGTATGTGTGTGTGCGCGCGCGTGTGTGCGTGCGTGGTGTGTGTGTGTGTGTGTGTGTGGGTGTGTGGGTGGTGTGTGTGGTGTGTGCGCTGTTGGTTAACTTGTAAGTAACTTATAAGTCGATTGGTTAACTTGTAAGAACTTGTAAGTCGAATGGTTAACTTGCAAAAACTTGTAAGTCGAATGGTTAGCTTGTAAGAGCTTGCAAGTCGAATGGTTAACTTGTAAGAACTTGCAAGTCTGTGGAAGAAAAATTTGCAAGGCGATGCATCGCCTTGTAAGTTTCTGCCAGAAACTTGCAGGTTCTTACAAGATAACCATTCGGCCTCGACCCGGGTTTGCATGAAGTTTCTCTCCAATTAATAACAAAATGGGCCTTATTTTCCTTCGATCTATTTGATAAATTGTTAACTATTGCGGTTATGACAACGTGTTGAAACTTAATGTTTTCCTTAATTGTGACAAAGATTTCTAACTCCTTGTAACATTTAGGAAACCCAATAAAAATCAGACAAAAATGCCATCAAATATTTGTTTTTGTGCATTTGCATTATAAATTATGCAAAAACTAATTAATGAGCATCTTTAGAACACAGATATTTCTGTTGATTGATGGTTCGATGGATCTGCTGGTTTTTCTTTATTCTTAAAAATTTCAAATCTATTGGAGCCATTAATTTATTTGAAAATTCTCCAAAATGCATCTCCAACTCAAATTTTTGACTAATAGTGCCCAATTTCTGCTTGAATATAGTTTAATTTTCATTAGAGTTTAATTCTGATTAATTTTTATAAATTCCATTTTAATTTCTTGCCGCAGATAATAATTTTATTTTCCAATTTTTAATCAAATAAATCTTATACTGTAGTAAATGATGTTCATTTAAAGTCAAATAAAACTGCACAATTATTTGAATATGTAGTTTTTCAGTGCAATTTTTTACATTGCAGATTAGTTATTTAATGTTTTCTGAAAGTTTTATTACGCATAAAAGAAAACTTGACGTTATTTTCCCGCAGGACGGGTTCAATAATCTTGATACAACAGAAGATCAAAATATGACGTTTTTACATATATCTGAAAATTTCTTTCAATACTTCATGTTGACAAATCGTAATTTGACTGAACTTTTTGCATGATATCAGTGTCGCCAACAAAATGTATCCAATTGAGGTAATTTGAAATATCTTCAGCTTTTGTCAACTTATTTGAACGCAAAATACGAAAAACTTATCCATGAGTAATTCCAATATCAGTTAGTTGTCGCCAAGATTAACTCATAAATTCATTGTTGACATATTTTCATGTTTCTCGAAATGACTACTTTAATCATTACCTTTTAAATGAACTCTGTAAAAAGTGAAATTGTATGTCCGAACTTCAGTTACAACAATTTTCTAGAAAATATTCCTCCTTAAAAAACGTTAAATAATAAAAAAGGACAGCAATTTGATCGAAGCAGGATTTCTAAATAAAAAATGCAAAAGCAGGCTGCGGAGCTCGGATCAGATAATCGCTTCCTTAATCCAGAACTAAGAAAAAATATATATACTATAAATGACCACAATTTATAAAAAAAAAAGAAAACACTAGCTACATCTATATTAAGCTAAATAGCCCTTTTGCAGTCGTCTCGTATTGATAATTACTGTTTCTGGCCAATCAGCGAGCATACAAAACAATTTTACCGAGTTTGCTTATTTAAGGAAAAATTTTCTCAAAAAAAGTTCTTCTCAAAAGTTAACATTAAAGGGTTTCTTGTCAAGCTATGTTAAGCTTATTATATGAACAATAAACCGCTAATAACTCTATCTGTACCTTCTAATAAAATATAGATTTTATTCTATTATTAGTCCAGAAATAGTACAATTGAATTTGTAGAACTTCAATTGTACTATTTAATTTTTTGTTGATGCCCTAAATTGTGTCATACAGATGTTTTCCATTCCTGAGAATCCGGATCTTAAAACTGATACACAGAGATGATCTTCACAGAAGAACGTTAAAAAATATAGAGGATATACATTCTTGAGATGTTACGAAAGAGTTTAAGGTTGCCATTATCTTGCAGAGAATTTTCCAAAAATAGGTGATAATTCTGGTCATGTAGTATTGACACGAGGCCCATTATTCTACTAATTTTTGTGCCGGAAGTTGATTTTAAGGTCTCCTTGATACCAAATTAAAAGATAATAAGATGCTAGATAAATGACAGAAATGGTGTGATTTCAGGAAACCTCCTCGCACGCGGTTTTTGTATACACAGAGTCTCTTTTTATCAAAGGAGACAAGGTTAATTAAAAGAGAAAATTTTGAAAAACGCTTGCATCATTGCGAGCAACTGATGAATATTGCCGGAAGCAGAAATTAGCCAACCTTAAGTTACAGTTCGATGTATGCTGGGAGATGGTAAAGCAGCCTGCATTATAAAAAATTAGGTCTTCGAGGATCTGAATTATAATTCATCGATATATTCAAGGTTTACATATGTCTGAACTTTGGGTTTTTGAAAAAACTTATGGCCACTGGAGATAGATAATCTAGTTTCATTAGTAAAAAAACATTCTGCCAAAAAGTGAAGCTTCTTGGGCATCATCATATTCCATTTTAATCAAAAATATAACGTTTACCAATTTTTTTTCCAGAAAATGATAAACACAAGACTTCCCACCTATATGTCACACCTTTTTCATGCCCCAGCGCAACACACGTTTACGGTGCAAGATTCATGCTTAAAAAAACATAAATTGTGTTGTACGTATCTTCATGGCTTAATTTTGTTCAATTTAATGTCGTTTTAGAAGAGTTAAAAAAATCATTGGGATTATTTAAATTAATTGTAATCATTTTGATATTAGACAGCTGTAGGACCAAATAAAAAAGAATTGTAAAATTTTCCACAACTAGTATTGCTAGGAATCATTTGTTGCATTTATTTTTAGATTTATTCCTTCACTTTTATCTGTTTTACTTCTGAATGCGGACTATTTGTTTTTACAAAACTCACAAGCAGTTATGACTATTTGCATCAACTGTCGTTCAAGAAATGCACAGCAAACTCCAAATAATAATAACTTAAATTTTAATTATCTGTCACCGAAACAATATTTATGAAAAAATAAACATATATACAAAACGCTTAGCTAGGCGACAAACGTTTTCCGATCTGCCGATAGTTTGATCATTAATCCTTGTTGTCATTTGATTGTATTTTACGCAAAAATTTTGCTTTAAAAAATATCGTCAATTTACTTTAACACACAAATGAAAAAAAAATTGCAAATGCGAAAGAGGTAAGGTACAGTTAAATATGTATCATTATGACAGTTTTCACAAATTTCAACGTACAAGTTAAAGATTTTCAAAGTAATTTAGAATTGAAATTGAATCTTGGAAATCAGTTACTTTAGTATTCTTCAAAAACTCTTTTCTAAACCGTTTTTTTTTCAATTCTTTATTAAACAAGCTCTCATAACGCTTTTATGTCTGAAATGAGATTGCAGACTATAATAAACTGGAATGGCGTGTGCAACAGAAGAATCAGTTGAAACCGTATTGCTGTTTTTATAATAAATGTGAGATTTTTTTTTTGAACTCTGGTGTCGCTTTTCTCACATAGTAGCAAGAAATTCATTTTTATGAGCTGGATTGTTGTTGCTGAGTAAATGACAAAGAGAACGTGCTCAAAAAATCTTTAAGAGAAAACAGTCGTAATATTTTGCTTCGAAGTTTGAGATTTGTGAACTGGTCGTACTTTCTCGTTTTAAACAGATTTCAACTCTCCAATATAATTCATTTTCCAATGTTGTGATCAAAGTTTATTGCAACGCCTCAATTAAAGCTGAATAGTGTATGTGACTTATTACAATTGCGTTTAGCAGACAATTTTGTTGTCTCATCCGGTAACCTTTTATTTAATTTACGCAAAACTTTTATTCCTCAAGCCACTCTCTGAAGAATCATTTTCACTTCTTCGTCAAGTTTTAGTTTGCAGTCATGCCAAGATACTTTACGCCAGATCAATTTTCTATTTTTTCGTTGTCGACCATCAAAATGGTGTTTGAGATTGTTTTCTTGGCGCTGAATACTATATACTCTTTTTTGTGTGTTCACCATCAACTGGGACTTAGCAAAGAAACCGACGGTTTTTGAGATTCTATGTTCTAGCTTTATTTTTGATGGAATTTCATCAATGCTTGATTTAAAAATGAAAATATCGTCTACATACTGGACGACTATACAATCTTCTTCTACAATCATTGCTAAGTCGTTCACGTAAATGTTAAACAACAGATGAAATAGTACATTGTGGAACTCCTCTTTTCAAAGCTATCCAATCTGATTGAACTCCATTTAGGACAGCTCTTTGCGTTTTTCTACTCTATTAATTCGCTATTAAATTGGTAGCGTTCTCTATTAAATCTATTAAATTAAATAACCATGCTTTTAACGGCAATACTAATAATGATCAATGAATGTGTTCCTACCTAATGCCCGTATTTCGAAGTCGCATAGAGTGATGCGAGGGAATCTCCAGGTACCAGTCCAGTCTACCTGTCTCAGTATGTCACCCATTACATGCACTCCATACATGTAGTATCCAGGGCCCATCCACAGGTTCAGAAACGCCATTTGCAGCACTAAACACGGGCAAGCCAAAATACCATCCTATTTTAGGAACCGACTAGTTCAACATAATTTAATATTTTTTATCCGGATCAGACCTCGAAGACGCTCAAAATCTCATTTATCTTGTAAATGCTTTAGAAATTTTTCTAATGAAAGCGAAGTGCATTAAACAAAAACAAGCTTGAAATAACTTTCTGTTTTAAGATTAGACCCTTCGACAAATATTGATAATTTTTCACATGCATAAATAGCCTTGGAAGCGCCCAAAATCTTCTTTATCCTGTGATGGCTTTAGAAGTTACTAAACGAAAAAAAAAACAAAAAACCACACTTGAAATAAAAAGTACATCAATTGAAAACACACATTAAAGGCAACCATCGCAAGAGGGTTCGTTAGCAACCTAAAAACTGTTTAGCGCGTGATTGCAATGCATAGTTTTTATTTATCTATCAATTTTAATCGCGATACAACGCACAATTTCATAGGTCATCCGAGTAAATGATGTGTATAATTGTAGAGTACCAATGTTGATGCAGTATCCCATTTTGATAGCGAGGTACATTGTGGAGAGGATGTTTCCATATCTGTGACTGCAGAAGATAAAGAGGTAGCGAGACAGTTGGAACTTCACTCTGTTTATACACGATGTCTTACCATCTCGCTGACTCGTCAAGTACTTGTCAATGTACCTGTAACAGATGCAACTTCCCGGGTCGAGGTTTGGTGGTGAATTTTCGTAAGAAATGCGGTGAAATGCGGTGAAAAAAAAATTTTCACCGCGTATTTCTTACATCTTTTTGCGGTGAATGCGGTGAATCGCGGTGAATTATTTTTTTCACCGCGTTCTCGGTGGCGGTGAGTTATTCTTTTTCACCGCTTAATGCGATGAATTATTTTTTTTCACCGCATTCACCGCATTCACCGCATTTCTTACGAAAATTTACCTAAAAACCTCGACCCGGGTTTGGAACATATGGGAAGTCACAAATGCAATAGGTCCCAGCTTGAGGTGCTAGAAAAAATGTCGGGTCTTATGCCTAATTATCACCCTTTCCCCACCAGCTTAGTGGTCGAACGTATAGCCCCAACCCAAAAATACCATAAGGGGGGCTATAGTTTTGTGGGAGGGTGGGCGTCAAAATTCGACATGTCCAGACCAAAGAAGAATGACGCATAAGGGGGCATGTCGGCGGATCGTTGTCTGTCTGGTACCTCAGCCTGGCATATCAACCAATTATCCTTTAAAGTTCGAGCATTACCAAATCGGCCAGAGCTTATTTCGGAGTGATCTTTAAACTAAGTGAGGAGCATCTGAGTGCGTGTGCGGCTCGCTCTTATTACACTTATAGTTAAAGTCTGTTTAATTGGCTTATTGTGAACGGTTATTGGCTGATCAGAGGTATTGAAGAACAAGGACTTCAGCTCAGGCTCTATGTAAAATGTATAATGTGTGAACAATTTTGATTGACTAACTTTGCGAGGAAGAGGAACATTTTCTCTCTGCTGTCTGGAGTGACGATGGTGTCGAAGTTGCTGAGAGAGATGACCAGGCCATCTATGTCTATTCCTGTGGCCTGGTAGCACCTACGCCAAATCAGTCGGGGGCCGTAGAATAACAATGCCTGAATACAACGAGTCTTTGCTTGTCATAAGAATCATTGCCGAATTTTTATCCGGGTCCAATTATTAACGCCTTTTGAGTGCATAATTGTGGAGGAAATAAGTTGACAGCGTTGAACGCTGTAAGAAATATGCTGTAAATTGGCTGAATGAGTTAAAGTTTCAAATACTTCAGCAGCTTTCGGCTCTAAAGATATAATGCATTGAGATCCGATATCAATATATGCATTTTGTATGATGAATCCTAACGAAAAACTGGTACCTGTTATGCCTAGAATGTCCAGGTTTGCTGCAAGGTTTTAAGAAAAAAAACGAATTTATTTAAGATTTTCTTTGATCGCATTCACTTCAGTTCGTACCTATCTTTATTAGAAGATTGACGCGATCAAAAGTTGCGCACAATTAGCGGTAAAAATTTTGTAAGGTTTGCTATTTTTAGCGCTATTAGAGCTAAATTTGTTTCCACCGTTTTCACAGCATTCACTGCTACTCTTGCATTATTTTATTACAATGCTGAATGCGGGGAAGATAATCGGTGAATTTTTTTTAGAGATTTGCGTATTTAACGGTGAATACTTTTTACCGCATTAAGCACTAAAAATCGCGAATCTTATCCGTTCACCACATGCCTTTTTTAGCAATTTTTACTCCTTGACACCTCGACCCGGGTGATATGAGAGAATAATTAAGTAACCTGTATTGAGAGTATCATTGGTATCCATTGGTAGTAGGTGACCTCGTGCTCTCTCTTCTCTGCCTTTCCCTCCTCCACTGGCATGGACATCTCCAGGTAGTACGTGTTAGAGATCCAGCATACGTTGTTTGTGTAGTCCACCCAGTCCTTGGTAAAGTGGGCTGGACACCAACAGTTGATCGGGTCACCTAAATTAAACCAAGTTCTCCATAATCAGAGAATCTGCCTGCTTAATAGAACATAACTTCAACTATTAAAAATCTAGCTAAAATATTTGATTATTTTGATTAAATATGATAATTTGAAAATTTTGCGAGAAAATGAGAAAAATATTCAAACCGAAATACAAAAACGCTTAAAACGATATCAGCCGTGAGGCTAGTCCTATTCTTTACCTGGCCATGAATGCCCACATTTTTCGACGTCTATCTTGCAGGATCTTGTAAGGTTCTTGCAAAGTTAGCGTCATTTGCAAGAATGTTGCAAGATCTTTCAAGATAAGCGTCGGAATTCGTCTAGTTCATCTGTTTTTACGTCTCGAAGAAGAGTTTTGGAGTTGTGTCTGTTTTTGTTAAGCAAACGTCAACATTTTGTTGGGTAATTTTACTAAAAATACACAGCTATGTACTGCTGATTTTTCCAAAAAAAGTTACGGGTAATTTAAGGTAATTTTACGTTAACAGGGTTAATGTAAATTTTTACCTTAACTCAAGATAAAGTAAAGTTAACGTAAATTTTACCATAACTTTACCTTAACAACAGTTTACCTTAAATTCGTTAAGGTAAATTTACCTTAACTTTTTAGTCTGCAGACTTAGTAAAGCCCGTGAAAAAAGTTCATTTATGTAATCAAAAATATTGTACAACTATGATCCAAAAAAAAACAATTCCAAAAGATCTTCCAAAAGCAGTTTCAATGCACTAAAAAAGAATTTCTGCTACATTACTTTTTGGAAGTTGAGCGTCAAAAAACAAAGTACAGGTTGCTATTAAAAACACAAAATATCGATTAAAGTACTACCAAAATTTCCCAACAAAATGGAAAACAGCAACCTGCAGCGCAATTTATTTCAGGAAATTAAAAAATTTCAGTTCGAGAAGACGTAGCTAAAGCGGAGACATTAAAAACTCTACAGTTCTGGAAATTGGACATTCATATTTCCTTAACTATATCAGAGTTTAATTGCAGATAAAGTTAAAAGAAAACTAATACTTTAACAATCAAAACTAACAACATAGAAAACTGTTACTTTGAGTAAAAGGTAATATAAAAGGGTATTGATGAAAGGATGACCACTCAGTGATATTTTCCGTCATAAATTCAGTCACTTACTCACTCAAAAATAATTTATTAAATAATTATTTTTAAATAATTTTGACATTTTTCTTTGATAATGCATAAAACAGAGAACAATGGTTGGGAGAAATTTCAGATCAAAAACCCACAATACAAAACTAGTATTTCATCTCTGAAATAGCATCAAAAATTGAAAACACCCAAAGGCGTGGGTGTAGCCTCAAAAAACCATCGAGCATTTTTGAAAGCAAAATTCTTGTTTTTTTAACCTTTAAGAAATTTTGGTGTTATAGCTGTAAAATTGTAACATTCGCAGTTCCAAAAAACACAAAAAAAAATCAAAAAGCTTAAAATCTCTTTTATTGAAAGATTTTAAAAACTTTATTTTCAATAAACTTCAACCAAGTTTTCTGCTTTTGAGGGCAAAAAATTATGTCAGCATTAAGGAACGTTTTTTAACTGTACAAAGTTTTGGAAGAGTTGCTCCAGAAATTTCTCTAAAAATTAAAAACACTTCGAAACTTTTCTGAGGGATCGTTTTTATCACACATGATATTAATTAGTTTTTTGTTGGCGGCATGTTAAGAGTCAAAGTTGTGACAATGTTCCTATGGATTTGTACATTTTTTTGTGTTTGCTTTGTTTTTTCAATGCTTGTTGTAAATGGACTAGGGCAACCGTTATTTACGCATGCCCGTTTTGCTCTTAAGATAATAAGTTGTCAAAAATTAAATTAAATACGACACGTCTTTTTGGATGGAACAATTTCAGGATTATTGTTTTCATTTATTTTTGACAGTTTAAAAATTGACATATCTTAGGCTATCCTAAAGCAAAATTTGTTTATCTCTCGAAAATTTTCTTTGCGTTGGTGTGTACAATTAAATCCGTTCTTAAAACGTTTGCGCGTTTTTTCCTAAAGAGCGATTAATTTTGGGAAAACAATTTTGCCGAATGATGTCCCTTTTAATAATTGCCGGATAGATTGTCGCTTAAAATCAAATCCCCAATGTTCGAACGGGAAACGGCTCTGAAGGAATTTAAATTGGAACAAGGAGGCTCGGTAATGTGCTCACACACATAAAGTTCTGACCCCGCTCATCCACATTCTTGACTTAATCGGCTACCGAATGAGTAAGAGTAACAACATTCAAAAACATACATATCGTTTTCTAGACAACCAAGGGAATAAAATACTGCCGCGGTAGAGGGCCGATGAAATTTGTTGATAATAGACTACTAGAAACGACAATAATAAAAATCAAAAAACAAATATTATTTTTGACTGAAACTCGATGTCTACAATAAAAAAATCATAACAAAATCAAATTCGCATCAGAAAAAAACTTAACAAAGTAATTTAACCTATAGTGCATTAGAAAAGATATGGGATGTAAACTCAATGCGACTGGTTAACAGGTCGACAAAAAAGAGCAAAGAGTTGCGAAGTTCAAAAATACGTTTCTATATTTGAAACCAATTAATTTCACAGTTATTGATGCCATTAGACATCAATTGAAATCATAAAACTGTTCATTTATATCTTCAGAGGAAGCAATTGAGACATTTCATTATCCAGTGTTCAATTGCGCAAAATTTCAAAGCCAATGGGATCTAAAATTCTTGTTGTAAATTAAAAGGAAACCAAAAATCCTTTAAAAGGTACAAATATACAAAATCTCAAACATTTTTTTAAAAATCTCGTAGTAGCAGTAGTAACAAAGCAGAGAAATAAAACTTTGAAGCTAAAACTTTTATAAGATTAATTTATAGCTCACTGGATAAGTGTTGTGTCCTGTGTTTATAGAGACTGAGCTATAGATCGACCGAAAAACTATTTTAAAAAATGACGGAACTCAAAAACCCAAATATTTTTTGAAAACAAATTTTTTGAAAAATTATAACAGACTTAAAGTTTCAACAAAAAGTGATGGATTAAGTTGCAACACCTCAGCAAGCAAAATGGGCCTGTTAATAATGAGACTAAGTCACGACCCCACAAAATAACTTCAAATAAAAAAGAAGACAAAATTTCAAACAGTTTTACAACATCACACTGTTCATGGCACAAAAATTATAAGATGTTAAATGTCGGAGCTGTAAATCATCACTTTCTCTTCTTCTTAACGTAAACAAGTCTTCCTTATAAAAGGCCTACAAAGACATGAAAACAAAAAGAAACCAAAAAAATGAACAAGATAGAAATCTCGAAAGATTTTACGAAACTAAATGGTTGAAGCACGCAGTCACAACGTACAATCGAGCGTGAAAAAAAGTTTGAATCAACGAAATTCATTGAGAGTTCCAAGGAGTGAGATTGAGCTACATTGTGACCGAAATGAAAGCAAAAATGAGACAGAAGAAAAAATCTTTTCTTTTTTTTCAAAGTTTTTTTTCAAAGTTTTTTTTTCAAAGTTTATTCGAATCAACAAGTAATTGAGATTTCTATTTAGTGAGATCGAGTCACATGGTGAAGAAAATGAAAGCAAAAAGGACACAGTTAAAAAAATTCTTTTCAAAAAAAATTAATTTGAAACTCATTAAAACAAACAGCTATAAAATCAAATCTTTAACAAAGTTGAGTTATACGTCCTAGAGAAGAATTTGAGACTTATTGTTATTTGGTATATGGCGTACAACAACAAAAAGACAGACAAACATAGGAAAAAAACACAAAAATTTCTGCGAGATAAATGTGTCTCGGCCCAAAAAGCATGAAATATTCAACAAAAACAGTTCGCATATCCAGATACGTCTTTTTCCAACATCGTTTCCCTAATATGCCTTTCTTGAATTGGACTCGCCAATAATTTGATAATGCGACAAGAAAAAAGTGAACTCATAAAATGTGCAATTATGCTCAAAAAAAATTAAAAATGCGTAGTATCAAAACAAAATAACGATATTCGATTATAAAACCGTTACCGACATTATTTAGTAACTCACAGGAAACCGGTTTCTACCTGTTTTTGCTGAGACTGTGCCCAAAAATGAGATAAAGGAGAAACAATTGTTGCAAAGTACTAAATTTCACCGATATTTTCTTGAAACAATTATATTCAAAATCATAACACAAATTAGATAACAAAAATTGAAATGTCTAGGTTCATTTATACCTTCTAAAAAACTGAATGGATTTTTGATTGGGGACACTAAGTCATGGGGCTACAAAAATTATACCAAATAAAGGCAAAACTCAAGAAGTCCATAAAATTTTTACGAAAAAATTGGTCAGAGCCATAAAAACCATGAGTTTAACTCTGAAAGCAAATTAAAATCTCGTTGGGCCTTGTTTATTCTAAATAGTATCTGTCATTAATTGAGCCCTGATTTGAAATTCTTTTTAGTAATTTACATAAAAAACATTTATGTAGTGGAAATATTTTGAAAAAAGTTCGCGCCCCATTAATATCTAGTAATTTTTTTTATCATAAGGATCCATGGTCAGACCAAGATCAGCCCAAATTTTGCTGAGCATCTAGGTTGCGAAATAGATCAATTTTAAATAGATGGTTGAGCAGATGATTGCTGAGCAGATGGTTGCGAAATAGATCAATTTTAAATAGAAAAACAGATTCAGTTTGTCAGAGATAAATAATGCATTTTGTACAATTATCGAGCTAAAAATGAATATGGCCGCAGTTTTAAGGCGTCTTCGTCAAGCAAATTTGAAGCAATTGAGCCAAAATAAGCAAATTTAGACCCATTTGTGGCAAAAAAAGTCTGAATTTTGAAAAATTCTAGCCAAAAAAAACTCGGATCGAACCTTTGAGCAGCCCTCTTATATCTTTAGAGATAAAATCATTACCACTACAGTTAACAATTTCAAAAAATTTTGACGAAAATTTGCTCAAAAATACCGAAAATGTGAGTAAGAAACAGCTGCATCACTTCTAATAGTCGCAAAACTTTAAACTTCGATAACTCCCTGTAAAAAGCGAAAATTGAAAAAATCTTTTTAATTGCATATTCTAAGCTGGACGGGCTTTTTAATACCACTCACAACTCTTTGCGATGATTATATCGATCGGCCAAAATTGTCTGAACAAAAAAACCCATTTGAGTATATAGTTCCTTTCCTCCCCCACTAAAGTGGGTCGGAGCAATCATAACGGGAGACTTTATTTTATTATTCTAATAGTTCTTTGAGAGAACAGGTTTAAATAATTCAGAGGAATGTTTTGGTTTACTGAAAAAATTCAGACTCTTAATCAACTAGAAGAGTTTACAGTTAATAAAAAATAAACTTTAAAAGTTAACAATGCAATGGGACTAAATGTTCAATTTCTATGAATGTACAACTTTTATTGAAAAGTACGTCGTACCTACTGGCCTTTTTTTGAAACTAAACTATCATTTAAGTGGAAGGAAGTTTGTTCAACGATTGAAAAAAAACTATTAACGTTTTTTGCTCAGAAGTCAAAAAGTCATCTCATAATAGAGATCTTGTTTCCTTATCTATCTATGTTTTTTGTTGAAACTGCATTTAATCAATTTTGCTCCGCGTGATTTATTGTAAGCACTCGATATTTATTTTCATCTTTCGAAAAAGTGTTGCACAAAAGTCTCCGAAAAATTGATATATGGTAGCACAAGATGTAGCACAACTTCCTCCATGAATGAAAGAGGCCAGAGCACTCAATATATGATTTATGAGACCCATTTTAACATTGCTGGAATGAATAGTTTCTGGTTATGTAGCACCTAATCAGTTGCAAAACAAGCAATCAGAAGAGGTGATAGAGGTGGAAAATATTTAACAATATTTCATAAAAGATTGCTTGCAGATGAAAGATATCGTTTCATTTCCAATCATTTTTTTCGGTTGACATGGGATGTGTAGGTTTGAGGCATTTCAAGATTAAAAAAAAAAAACAACTAATCTGGTGCATTGTGTATTTAATATCATTTTTTCCGATTCAATTACTGAAAAAAAATTGGTGCTTCACAATATCGTATATTTTCTTCCTCTGCTTTTGCATGGCAAGCGAGCATTTGATCATAGCCAATATTGCAAGTGATCTCGAACATGCTCAATTTTCTATCTTTTCTTCCTTTTCATCTGTATCTTTGAGCAATTAAAACGAGCTTTGACCTTCCTGTCAACCAGCTTTGAGAGCATGATTTCTGAGGACCACAGGAATGTTTTAACAAGGCTTAATATGAATTTTATAAGCAACAACTTGAATTGGAACTTTGAAATAACGGATAAAATTTTAAGTGTGATAAAATTGCTCACCTACATACTGCTTTGTACTGACAAGAGCAGCGAGAATGATGAGAGCGAGAGAGGTGATCTTGTAGTTGAGTCTATCGATCCAGTCTCCATCGGACCCTCCGTGTATTGCTAACAGGGTCTATCATTACATACACATTATCGGCATTGTATTTCTTTACCATGTTTTTAAAAAGGAAACTTGAACGGAGCTCATTTGAGTTACAAAATTTAAAAAAGTTCAATGAAATTATTCAATTGATGTGTCGACTTTGAAGAACTCGAAACTCTTGTCATATATGAGCAACTCTTTTAAGTATATATTAAACTTTTGAATAAAATTAATGTTTTTAAATTGATTATCTAACGTTTTTTGGAACATTTACCAAAAACTTAAACGAGGATCATTAATAAATATAAAACTAAACGCCATACAGTTTCTTCATTTATATGATTGATAAACAAGGCAAAGTGTGATTAATGTCTTAATAATAATTTTTAACGAGGATCGTTGCCTGGGTTCGCTTAGGGACCGGTCCGTAATTGGGAAAAAACCTTGGAAGAAAAAGTACCTTTCAAAGAACGTATTTTTGGTTCTCATTTAAGCGCAAATTTATTCTATGGTAAAGAAATTTGTTCCTTGAAAACTTCCGCAATCATGTCAGTATCGTCAAGGGCGGCAACTGCAGAAGCCACAGTGTTGGGTTTGATTGCTCAACGCCACTGATTAACCACAAGTAATAATAAAGTAAATTATGTTAATTATTTAAAATGTATCGAAATCAATCACCAAAAGAGGCACAGCGAAAGTTTACGGCCGAAAACTTTAAACATTATCATCAACATCAACGTTATCACCGGAGAACGTGCTTTAGTTGCATTTCATGGTCTATTTTTATGACAATTCTATAGATAAATTGCAACTATTATAATACATGTCTTTACCTCAATGGACACATACTGTCACATGCACTAAAAGAATAAAAATGCTAGTTTTTTTGGTTTAATAACTCTCAGTTAGAACCTAGCCCTAATCAAACTCTCAGAAAAAACCGAAGAGGTGAAGGGTACTGCTCAGAAATGCACAACCAAGTAAAGACTTAGAGAAAAATTATTATAAACGTGGTCTTCTCCAAGGTCAAATTGACCACGCACTGTCATATGAAGAGTGCTGATATTTATTTTTATCTTAAAAACGCAAGAAAATTCATCTGAATCAGAGGTGCAAACTATTGGGGATACTACTTCATCCGGGACCAATAAAGACAAGACTTACAATTTCGCTTAAGGGTCTCGAAAAAACACAATATCTCAGTCAATAAACAAGGCAAAGTTTGATTATTGTCTTAATAAGTTTTTTCAACGAGGATCGTTGCCTGAGTTCGCTTAGGGCCCGGTCTGTAATTGAGAAAATACCTTCGAAGAATAGTACCTTTCAAAGAATGTATTTTTGGTTCTCATTTAAGCGCATTTTTATTCTATGGTAAAGAAATGTGTTCCTTGAAAACTTCTGCAATCATGTCAGTATCGTCGATGGCGGCAACTGCAGAAGCCACAGTGTTGGGTTTGATTGCTCAACGCCACTGATTAACAACAAGTAATAATAAAGTAAATTATGGTAAATATTTAGAATGTATCGAAATCAATCACCAAAAGAGGCACAGCGAAAGTTTACGGCCGAACACTTCAAACATTATCATCGACATCAACGTTATCACCGGAGAACGTGCTTTAGTTGAATTTCATTGTCTATTTTTATGACAATTCTATAGATAAATTGCAACTATTATAAAACATGCCTTTACCTCAATGGACACATACTTCCACATGCATAAAAAGAATAAAAATCCTAGTTTTTTTGGTTTGATAACTCTCAGTTAGAACCTAGCCCTAATCACACTCTCAGAAAAAAAACGAAGAGGTGAAGGATACTGCTCAGAAATGCACAAACAAGTAAAGACTTACAGAAAAAAGATTATAAACTTGGTCTTCTCTAAGGTCAAATTGACCGCGCACTGTCATTTGAAGAGTGCTGATATTTATTTTTATCTTAAAAACGCAAGAATATTCATCTGAATCAGAGGTGCAAACTTTTGGTGAAACCACTTCATCCGGGACGAATAAAGACAAGACTTACAATTTCGCTTAAACGTTTCGAAAAAACACAATATCTCAGTCAATAAACACATTCACTAAAATCTGAAACTAATAAAAGCACTAGGACTACGTCGAAATAGAAGGCCGATAACAAACTTTTTCTTCGAGAACCAACAGAAAAACGAAAGAAAGAACATTCGCGACCAATTTTTTTGAAAACAGGGTGCCAATCTTATAGCGCTATGAATTCAAGCGACCACTGAGATTCATTAATTCTTCATTAGCAACCGCTAAAACCTGTCGTTAATGAGACTACAAGATAAAAGAACAAAACAACAAAACATTGCTGGTAACTTGCTTATACTTATAGAAACAAAGAGTTCCAGAGTCGCAGAATGTAAAAGCTGCTGACTAAAATTATATTGCAATTAACCAATGCGTCATGAGTCATCAACAAGACATGTCTGCAGGACCATTAAATGATAGAACCGTGATAATAACAGCAAGTACAACTTTGGCCGGCCACTGTCGTTTATAGAGTGCTGACATTTCTTTTTATGTGAAAAACGCATGAAAATAAGTCTGAACAAAGGTACAAACAGTTGGGGAAACTACTCCATCCGATATCAGATTCATCTTTCATCACAGAATATCAGAAACGAACGTCGGATTTTTTCTCAATTTTCAATGAATTGTTTGGAAACTTTCCTTTTTTCTAAATTTTTCTAGTACCAGGAGGCTAAAAACATTTTTTTTTCTTTGGATGATTTTTATAAAACTTCATTTAAAATCTTTTTATTGTGAAATAAGTACGTCCTAACATTGGCAGACAAAAATAATACTTTTTTTCTTCAGGAATTACGGTAGCGCTTTTGACAATTTTGTGGGTTCGAAAAAAAAGTCTTGTGGGAGTCATTGACAGACAAAGCAAAGCAGAAGCAAAAACTAATGAGATTGGCAAAAAATCAAATAATTTCGAAAATCAGTGGCGCCAAATTAATAACTCCTCATCAATACTTGATATTAACCTTGAACAAACCAAATCATACAACTTTAGAAATGATAAAAACACTTTTGGCTATCTGTAATGGCTGAAAAAGATAGATTTTAGTGACAAACAAAGATAAGACTTACAATTTCGCTTTAACGTTTCGAAAACAAACAAGATCTCAGTCTATGAACACATCCACTAAAAACTGAAACCATTAAAAGTACAAAGACTTTGCGGGAATAGAAGGCCAATAACAAACCTTTTCTTTGAGAGCCACCAGAAAAACAAATGAAAAAACATTCGAGACCAAAAATTTTAATTTGAAAATAGGTGCCAAATTTGGAGTGCAATGAATTCAAGCGACTGTTAAAATTCACTTATTATTCTTAAGCAACAAATAAAGCCTGTCGTTAATGAGACTACAAGATAAAAGTACGAAACGACAGAACATTTCTGGAAACTTATGTTTCTAAAAACTTATTGCAATTAACCAAAGCGTCATGACCTATCAACTAGACTTGTCTGCAGGACCATTGAAGAATAGGACCGTGATAAAACAAAAATACTAGAAAAACTCAAAAAATCGCTAAACACCTTTGATAAAATTGAGCAGCGTATAGAAACCAACGGAAAACAAACCAATAGCTTTAAATTTCAACGACTTTTTTGATTAATTTTAGCATCCTAAATGACAGTTGACTTCTGTCAATATTGATAATAAAAAATAAGAAAAAAGTGAACTGACTCAAATTTAGTCACAATTAAAAGTTTAAAAAATTATCTTAATTTCACTTGTTTTTTTGTAGTCAATTTTATTCGAAAAAAAACCAAAAACTGGAAAAAATAAAAAACGTACAGTCTAAAAACAACTTCGTTAAAATTTCTTCACCGTTTGCAATTTTTAACAGTTTTTTGTCATCAAATCTTCATTTGTTTTCTGTGCCTGATAACGTGATTTATTATCAAGGACCAATTTATTTAAAACGGCCTATAAAATGATAAAAGAGAAAACGAAACGAAACTAATTCGATTTTTTACTTAAAAGTTTCTTGCACAAAACATTGTACACGTTGCAAGATTCCAATTTATTTCAATCCAAAAATGGTAAAAAGCCCATTTAACCACACAAAACACGCAGAAAACAAAAGTAAATGAAAGAACAATTCTCTTGCAGTAATATAGCCTATATAAGTTCTAATTAGCTTATTAGAGTAGCAAATAGTAAAACAATTAAAACAAAACCCAAAAATAGTTCGAAAGTGCATTAAAAACAATGGAAAAAGCTGGAATTTAAAAAACCGCCAAAATTTGACAACATTCAATCACTTTTCCGTACCAATTACAACTCAAAATTAATAGCGATCAATAGAAGATGTCCTCTATATAGATCAAGACGTTGAACGTAATGAAAAAACCAAATTCAAGAAACAAAAGAACATGTATACAAATCAGTGAAAGAAGTGCTTCCAGTGGCAAGATGTCAAAAAACATCCAAAATTGCTTCAAAAGTTTAATATCTGCTTCCGATGGTCACAAGTTACACAAAAATTACAGTTTTGAGTTCAAACAATTGGAAAAAAGTTTCATTGCAAAAGGTTGTGAGCAAAACAGTTAAACTCATTTGAAAGAGCCGCGAGCAATCAAACCAATTTGCTCATTAAGAGCCAATTTTGTTCACCAATTGTTCTCGTATGACTTTAAAATCGATATGAACAAAACCTCCACTCTTGTTTTCTCTCTCTCTCTCTCTCTCTCTCTCTGCTCTTCGATTCTGTTCAACACTAGACGAAAATCAAGTTTTCAACGCTTGCGTTTTGATTTTATTATCCTGTTTGAGACAACACAGCTTGTTTTAAAAAAAGTACTCAAAAACAAACCAAATAAATGAATTAACAAATGACCTGACAGTCTAAAAGACCCACAGCAATATTTAAATAAGAAAGATAACAAAAACTTATGACACTATAAGCGCAAAAACAGTTTTAAAAAATTAGCTATTTAACAATCAGTACAGTTAAAAACACATTGTAAAAAATTTGACTATTTGTGGGAATCATTGTCAGACAGCTCGAAACACAGATAAACTCAAATAAATTGGCAAAAATAAGAATATCATTAAAATTCTGTGGCGTCAAAGTAAGAGAACTTCAAAACTATATGCAAAATCCCTAATCAAAGTTGATCATAAAACTTTAGAAGTCATATAATACATTTAAGTTGTTCAAATCCGTTCAAAAAGGACAATAGATTTACAATTGAAAGCATGATTCCCAAATTCATTCAAACTATTCGAGGACAAACATTTCCTCAGTAAAAAACGTACGCTAAGAGTTAAAGATATCAAAATTATACTTGTTTAAAAGACCAATTACAACTGTTATTTTTGACACTCACCTATTAAAATACAACAAAAACTTTAATAACCAAAACAAAAAAAAATGATAGCACTAAACTCGAGTGACTGACTAGCTTCGTTAGTTCTTGATTAATTTCTAACGAAACCTGCCATTATTGAGATTATAAGACCAGACCAGCAATAAGTACAACAAATACTACTAAAACTCATAAACTCACCAAATTTTATGGGAACGTGTTCAGAAAAAGCAAAATTTATGAGCTGAGAAATTAGTTCTAATAAATCAACCATCCTCGGGAGCAAAAAAAACCTCTCATTAATGAGAGTTAGAGAAGAGACAACACAGTGAACAAAAAATTCGAAAAAGTTCAAGAAAAATTCTTAAAAAGAGCTAGTTCATAGTCATAGAAAGCCTTTTTGGGAAAAATGTGTTTGAACAAAGACAATTCAAATGAAAAACCTGTAAGCACTATTTGAGACCATTTTTAATGAGATTGAACAATGAGACCACAAAAATTACAACAAATGATTGCAAAACTCAAATTTTCATTAAAAACATTTGAGAACGAGTAGTTTCAAAGCCATGAAAGTCACTAGCCATGAAGTCGAACGAATAATTAGGTTCATTTATGTCTCATTTCAACAAAAAAGACATGTCGTTATTGAAACTAATTGATAAGACAAACAAAAATAAACAAAAACAACAGGTAAAAATTAATAGAATTTAAATTGAATTAAAATTTAGGAACAAAATAATATCAAAGTCATAAAAATCGTGAGCAAACCAAGTAATTGCAAATAGGTGAAATTAAAACACAGGTGTCTTTTTAAAAAGGGCTCAAAAGATAAAGCACTGAGAATAGAAGTCAAATAGCAGCACTTGAAGGAAGAATTGGCTTCCAATAACCGAAAGTTCGTTCAGTTACTAATTTCTCACACAACCTGAAATGTAATTGGCAGAAAATCACAAATTTAAACTAATCAATTTTTTTGTTATATTATCTAACCTAGCATGATTATAATTCTTCCGACCCCTCTTGAGGGGGGATGAACTATATAATCAAATGGGTTTTTTTTGTTCAGACAATTTTGACCGATCGATATATTAATCGTAGAGAGTTATGAGTGGTATCATTAAAAAGCCCATCTAGCGTAGAGTATAGAATTCAAAAGATTTTTTTGAATTTCCTTTTCCAACGCGAGTTATCATGGTTTGAACTTTTGTGAACATTAGACCGATTTGTGAATATTAGACCGATTTTTGTTCACCTTTTCCGGAATTAACAATAAAAATTTCGTCAATTTTGGTAGAATAGGTAAAAATTGTTAACAATATTACCGTTGATTTTTTCGAGAGTCAAAACAATTTTGTGACTGTTTCGATTTGAGTTTTTTTGGCTAGGATTTTGGCTAAAAATTCCAAAATTCAGCTTTTTTCAAGAAAAAATGCCCGAAGTAAGCTGCTTTAGTCCATTTTGATTAAATTTGCCGAGATTACACACCCAAAAACATCTAAATCAATCCTTGCTAATTCGAAAGAGAGCCAGTTCTACTTCCAATTCCATTGAGAGTAGTATGGAATTAAAATTTTGCCGTTTTTTGCTAACTTTACGCTATGATTGTCAAAAAAGCATTTTGTGATCAAATTTGAACTAATTTTGAACTTTTAACTAGCAAATTATCAAGATATATTTCAACGAAACAAATGAGTGTTATATATGGACAAGCAGCAATAATATGTCATGATTTGATCAAATCTTGGAGTATTAAAATAGAAAAACAGTTCGGATTATAATCAGTCGGTCTTTTAAAAAAAAAATTTTTTAAAATTTTTTATGTTAATTAAGGAAGAGAAAAATTCAAAGCACAACCCACTGTTGATCAGATCAATTGGCTTCGTAACCAGTTTTAAACAATGTACCTTGTTCCTTTACTGGAAAAGTTATGGTTGTTTTAACTTTTAAAATTGTTTGCCTTTTGAATAAACAATGGCTTATTGAAATTTACCACATTTTTTCTTTTAATTTGATCAACCTGTTGCTTAGTGTCAGCAAAAAAAGATTGTTTCCTCTTCAACCTCAATTCACGGAACGTAAGTGTAAGCTTTCTTTCGGTGTTATACGCTAAGTTATGGTTTTCTGTCTTTGATACAACTAGTTTTCACAATTTTTTTCTATTTTTAGTCATTGGCATATTTTTCACGTTTTTTTCTCCTTTTTATCACATTATCATTTTTTTAACAGTTTACAAATTACCTTATTGGCGTTCAAAAAAACACAATTGAACACAGAAAGACTTTAAAGGCAAAGAGTATGGTTTTAACGGCTTCGACACCCCTTTCTTTAAGAATTTAATTGAACTTTTTACATTTGTCTTTAACTGTCGTTTTTAATTGTGATTTTAGTTGTTTGATTTTTTCCCGGATAAAAACAGTTTTTAATTGGTTTTCTTTAGAATAAGAAATGAGCTAACTTTCTGATGTGAGTAGATAGCTGATGGCTTCATGACTTTGAAAACAATTGTTTTAAAAAAATATATTTTTAACTTCGCATTTTAAATTTTTTTTGTATATGTTACCTGGTCTCGCTAAAATCGGATCCCATATTACATCAATGTTTTTAGGGGAAAGTTTAAGTATACAAAATCTAAAGTTTTAAAAGAATTCATAATCATATTACTAGCTACAACACGGGTTTTTCGCAAAAAAAAAATAAGTAAAAATTAAGTAAAAAAAGAGTAATTTTGGATTTTGTCTATATTTGATGTTCTTTTTGTAGTGGTAAGACAAATCGTAAAAATTACAGATCGCCAGTTTTTCTTTTGGACAAATAGACCAAATTTTTTAATCAATTTATTTTCAAGCTGCTGGCTTTCATGACTTTGAAAATAATTATTTTCGAAAAGTACAAAAGTTTTTCTTATTTTTGTCCTTTTATTTTCAGTTTTTGTCTCCTGGTTACTTATTATCAATAATGAGAAGTTGCATGCTGCTTTATTGGGGTTTGAGGAAGGCTCAATTGAAAATATTTTGAGCGGCAAAATATGGGTTCACATCTTCGGAAGCGTTTACTCGCAATTTTCAAATGAATTTTTATTTGCTGTCTCTATTTGTTGTTCTTTTTGTAACCGCATACAAAATTAAAAAATAACAATCTAAATGCCCTAATATAAAATTGTGTGCAATCATAATCACATTAGAAGTTTTCAACTGCGATCTAATGGCCTGCATGAATTCGAGATAATTGTTTTCGAAAATTACAAAAGTATTACTGAATTTTGACCTTTTTTCTCTTTTTGTCTGCTTGTTACCTATTCTCACTAATGATAAGTCACATACCACATACATATTTTTGGCTTTCGAAGGCTCAAGTGAACATATTTTTAGGGGCAAATTTTGGCTTACCGTCTTCGGAAGCGTTTTCTCCCAGGTTTAAATTGAATTTTTGTTTGTTGTCACGATTTGTTGTTTTTTTTGTAACCTAATAAAAAAATGAAAAATTACAATTCTAACTACAAAAGCCATTCTATAAAAGTGTATGTAATAATAAATATATTGGATGTTTTCAATCTAATGGTTTTCATTACTCTGAAATTATTTGTTTTTACAATTATAAGCGAACTTTTTCTAATTGTTACCAAGACTTATTATGGAGGGGTCCCATATCCTTTCTGGTGAAGTACAGGTTAATTTGTTTATATTCATTTTTATCTGACTCTTTTTTGACCTTGTTAATATTTTGTTTTAAATAAAAGCGGACATAAATTTTGGATGGAATTAATATTTGTTGTTTTTGTTTGATTTAGTTGTTCGTCTTGATTTGCCTTCCTAATAATGGCTGTTCTCATCAATCGAATGCAACTTTAATCCACTGAGTCATTTTTTGGTCATCTTTTTGTTCATACATTTTTTTTTTTTGAAAATTACTTGAAGAAAAAACTGAAATACTGTCGGTGGTTCAATTATTAGACATTTATGCCAAAAATGTGGATGAGCGGGGTCGGAGCTTTGCGTGCAAACGCAGATTACCGAGCCCCGTTACAACTTTAAAATGACTTCCCATTGACCTAAAAAAGCCGAAAGAAAGTTTGAAACTTTTTTTGAAAACAGGGCATCGTTATTTATATATATGTATATATTTATATATGTTTATATATATATATATATATATATATATATATATATATATATATATTTTATATATATATATATATATATATATATATATATAACAGGTTTGAATCATACAGACGTACAGCTATGCGCCATATTTTGAGTTTGAGGACAAAATTTCGTGAAGTTTTTCAGTTTCTCTTTTGATTTTGCATTTCCTTGACTGCATAGGTTTGTTTGCAAAATATTAAAAATTGATAGAATATAGCAGACTTAGTGCTAAATTTGGCTAAATTTCTAGTGTGCCTTTTACTTTTTCCGAAATTGTTCTTCTTTATAAGGAAGAAAACTTCAAATATTTTTCATTAAGTGCCCTTTTCGTGTTGCCTAGTCTGGTTTCCTCCCCTATTGATGTTTTTCCTGTCTTCAAAGTGCTTTTCTTAGTTCCTTTTTCACAAAGAGAATCAAACATTTCTGTAGCTCGACAACAATTGAAAATTGAAGACTGCAGACGGACAGACCTCGATAATGGTTCTACTTCTTTTCACCCCCTTAAAAGATTTTAACCCCATACCATTTCGCCCCGCCAAATAGCAGTGGGCATTAAAGTCATCTTTTGTCATAATTAAGCGGATAACTCAAACCCATTTTCAGTTGTGATAGTTTCATATCAAGCCCCATGGGTCGCTGCGACATGTCCATGGCCCATGAGGCATGGCCAAGTGATTTTTTTTACTAATTCAACAGTCCCAATTTTGTTTTTAAAAAATTAATCGGGGTGAAATGATAGCGGGGTTAAATGATAGAAGGGTGACTAAATCGGGGTGAAATGATAGGGGGTTAAATAAATAGGAGTGAAAAAGAGGGACAGACACCCTCTATGATATTTTCTTGTGAACCGTTATACTTCGCGATTGAGTGGATATATCTCAGGTTAGAAAAGTATCTGCTGTCTATTGAAAAGTTCACACATAAGATAGATGCGTTACTACACTTGATAACTGTTTCTGACAAACACATAATGAGAGTTCAGTCATTTTTTTGAAGTTTGTTTCTTAAAGTTTCACTGAAACTTTTGTCCGTTCTAAAAGACTATTTTTATTATTCAAATATTGATTATTTTTTTTGTTTTTAATGTTTATGGATGAACGGGGTCCGAACATTATTTGTAAACACACATTACGGAGTCTCCCTTAGTAAATAGTAGGTAATAAATAGGTCAAAAACTAGTTTTTGATTACTTATAATTTAGGTGTTAGATCAAATATGAAGATCTGAATTAAATCAGACGCACATAGTCAGTTTCTTTGTTGTTTCAAGGATGGAGAACAATTTAGCATGAAGAATAAAACTATTTAATTCTCTATATTTTGAATATTTTATAAAAGAGATGACTCTGGGGAGATCATTAAGGGTGATTCAATTTTAAGAAAAAATGTTTTGAAAAAACCAATTTTGATCTAAAATTCGATTTAGGAGAATGTCCTTTGATAATATTTTCTTATTCTAAGAATAACAATCCACTCTTTTGAATTAGATTTGATTTCGCATCTCATTCAAATTAGACTGTTCGAATTTCACAACAATGATCTCTTATCTTACCTATAAAGATAGATAAGGCGCTGCTTCAATGATCTTGATATAAATCAGTTAATCGCAGGTTATGTTTAAGAAAAAAAAGAAAATTTTATCGGAAATAAAACACAGTTGAATCTGGTAGAAGATAACTCAATTAATTGTCTGATACAAGTTTTAAAGTTGCTCTTTGAAATACTTTCTTAACTTTAAAATGGCCCAATTGTCAATAAAATGCACTTGTTGCGTCGCTCTTTTATTTAAGACAAACTTGTGAATAAGAAGTAAACAAAAGCTAATGCCAAAGAAAAAAATCCAAGCGTCAAACTTTTCAAACAGGGAACATATATAACCGAATATTCAATCTGTTTAAGATAAGATAATAACTGATCTGAACAAGAACGTTAAATTGAACTGAAGCTTTACTTGCTGACGAAATAATTACTTTTTGCTTGAATAAAACCCTGAAATTAGGGTCAAATCCGAATTCCACAGCTGAGGTTTACCAAGTATCTTTATATAAGGGAATATAAATCACTTGTTACCAACGAATTACTGACTGAAATCGGGCCAACAAAACTTGGTAAAAATGTAGATTATTAGGGCTGTAAACTATATTTCAAAAAGGAATCTACACGTGAAATGAGTTTACAAAAGCGAGTAAAACTTAGGAAAAACTAGATCTGAAAATATCGTTCATTATTGTTTGATACATAGACAAAAATCGTGACGTTTCTGTTGAATTAAACTTATGAAATATTACGACAGATCGATAGTTAAGAGAGTTAATCTATGAAAACTGTAATAGAAGTTAGAGAACTGATTTTCCTACTGATTAATATTTTTACACCATAAGAAAAGGCTTAATTTGAGACTTTATAATCACACATGTTTTCGGCATTTATCGATAGTTTTATTACCATGTCAACTATTAATAAAAATTATGAAATAAAAATTCATCAGCCAAAACAAAAGTATATAAATGTTAGAAGTTAATATGGTTCGTTTCCTCTATTATCTAATAAGTTATAGAAGCATTAACAGAATTGATCTTTGCAGTAAATTCGGGAAATTTTCTATCAGTTCAAGGTATCAAACGGTGGACAGGTTTTGTTGTTTTCGTCTGATATCGACTGTAGGCAGCCTAAGTGAGCACAGGTAATTAATGGGCTCACAAACTGAGTGCAAATATTTGCTATCAATTTTCCATCGCAACATTTAATCCTTTCACACGTTAGACGAAACTTTCTAATGGTTACTTTAAGTTTGGTTTTATGACCGTCAGTAAAAGTGGCAAAATTTGAGAAATTATCGAATATATACATTGCAAATGCAGACTCCGGAATACATTTATTTAGCAA
>NW_027451784.1:0-17366 GCF_964194025.1 Convolutriloba macropyga
GTACAATACAAGCTTTGACAAAATGACAACATCAGTGAACGCTTCGCCTACGTTTTTTTACATAAATTTATGAAGGATTATTGTACATCAATTTTGTACAACCAAATTTATAAATCACAAGGTTTATTATTGAAAAACAAGCTGAACCTTTTTGTCTTTGTAATATTTATTTTCTTCCCAAGTATCACTTTAAAGAACACTCAGAGATAGATATTTTTAGCACAATTGTTTTCCACAAACTAGGCACAAATGAACTGAGCTATTTTATGCGTATCGAGGTTTTTTTTCATTCCGAGAAGAGATTACAGACCAGTGTCGAAATTAAACCCTGATTACCCCCCAAGCTGATTTAAGAGTAAGTGGTATTTGTCTCGGGGGCGGGGTAAAACTATGTAAGATTAGGGGGTAAAGGGGGTAATATTGGCTAATGGGAGGAACTTTTAGATTTTTCTGCCAAAAACTACACCCTAAATTTAACCCCGAAAAAACTGTAAGATTTAGGTGATAATGGGGGAATTGGGGCTAATGGGGGAATGCTTAGATTTCCCCTCGAAAAATAGCTCCTTAAAAGATTTAAGATTGGGGAGTGATTTTATGGGGTAAAACAATGTAAGTTTAGGGGGATGATGGTGGGGGGGGGATGGTAATGGGGAGTAATGGTGACGGATTGGGGTCTCTAGGGGTTTAATGGGGGATTTTTAGATTTTACGCTCCAAAAATACCCCCTAATTGATGTAAGATTATGGGTAAATTTAGGGGGTGAGAACAATGAAAGATAAGGGAGGTAATGGAGAGTAAGGGGGCATTTTATAAATTTTAAACCACCAACAATTAACCCAAAACCAGATGTGGGATTAGTGGGTAATTTTAAGGGGTAAATTGATGCAAGAGTAGGGGTAATGGGGGGTAAAAGGAGTACGGGTAGGGGGGGGGGTTAAAATGGCGCAGGATTGGGGGTAATGGGTGGTAAAACGAGGGAAGAGTGAGGGAATGATACCTCACTCTTGCATCATTTTACCCACCATTACCCACTACTCTTGCGTCGTTTTACTCCCATCACCCCCTACTCTTACGTCATGTTACCGCGCATTACCCCCCCTCCTACTCTTGCATCTTTTTACCCCGAAAATTTAACACTGTAAAATTTTAACACCGTGTAAAAATTTGACACAGAAAAAATAAAACAACTTTGCGCAATTCAAATGTCATTTGCGAGCTCGATATCAATTGTGAACAGCATATATCTATATTTGGATATTTTCTATTTGTGTCCTCCAGTACGTTTTACACCCGCAAGTTACAGAGCATGTGTCATTACACGATAAATCATTAAGTAAAAGAATGTCAGGTGCGTAGGGGGTGGCAACTAGGGGGGGGGGGGGGGGTAGTGCACAAACTGAAAAGATCCCTAAATTTCATAATATGCAGAAGACATTGAACTTCTGTTCATATTGGTTCAACGTGATCTTTTTTGCCACAGTTGAGTGTGACAATAGCAACGGTCAAAATATACCGTATGTTGTGCAAAAAAGTTTGTGTAATACTGTATTAAAACAAGTTTAAAAAACAAAACATTTTGAAAGAGATATATTGTATGATACTATAAATCTCTTTCAAATTGTTTTTTTACTTGTTTTGGGATAATAATTCTACATGTCTAGAACTTAAATTTTATCCAATTTGGCATATTAAGCCTTGCTTTCGAATCTGGACTGGATTAGAATTTAAAGCGTCTGATTAAATATCTATCTGTAATAAAAACCAGTCTCCATGGGAATCCAGCTCCGATCAAGCTATCGCAATTTACCCAGGTTTAGGTGCGCGACCCTAGACCGCTCTGATCAGACCATTCCTGAATACATGTTATAATCCGTTGTTATTTGTTTAAATCATTCTATTCAAACCTATATACTACTCAATTTAAAATTTAAAAACTTAGTATGTGTTGTTAAGGTTAGAACAAAACGAAATGATAAAAATATAAACTGATAGTCATTTTCAAGTGCCTACAACTTTTTTTTGCGTCATCAGAACCAGTGAAAAAACTGTATTTAAATAACTATGGTCAGTTAATGCTCTGCGGTCAGATTTTGGGGCAACTTATGTCCGAGACTTTGGTCTCTGATCAGACCGTAGTGCGACTATTGTCCAGACTTTCGTGCGACCTATGATCAGACTATAGTGCGACTTTGCCTTCTGATCAGACCGTAGTGCGACCATTGTCCAGACCATCGTGCGACTCAAGCGTTTCCCAGACCATGTAATATGGGTCGCACCACGCCACCAGTGTGCGGCTCAAATGGTCTGATCAGAGCGGTCTAGGGTCGCGCACCTAAATCTGGGAAAAGCACAATGCGTAACAGCTAATTAGAAAAACTGTTCCTTTGTTGCAGTATCTACCCCCGTGAGGCACTTTTTTACATGTTTGATTGTACGCTTTGTGGAATTAAAGATGTAGAATGGGCTAGATGGTCAACTTAAGTTGGCAGAGGCACTGACTCAAAAAGATGATTATTCAGTTGATCCACCAGAACGGTCAATTGTTCCAGGAAACATGCAATTCTACCAGTTCCTGAAACTGAAGCCTATCTGGATACGTTTTCGAAAGCAACCGAACTTCTGAGCTCTGTGAAATCGGCCAATTATAGTACAATTAATTTCTCAGTCTAGGGTCGCCCACCTAAACCTGGGTAACCTACTATTAGATAAGGCTGCATTCCCCGACTGAAACCATCTTCGTTCAATTCTCATCAATTTTTAAGATTTGAGCGAATTTTTTTGTCCACAAGTTTTCCACAGCCTATATAAGTCGAACACCAAATGACTCCGTGTAGGATAAAAAAACGTCGGAAACCTCTGATGGTGACAATCAAAGTTGATGGTTTGATTTTTTTTTCAAATATGGTTGAATAAAATTTGTCCTTACCTGTCGCCTCACCAAGAAAGCTGTTAGATACTGTTGCAGCAGCGGAGTAGATCAAAACTACGAGAAACGACAAACAAAACATAATTTCTCAGTAACCAACTTTTAGCAACAGATGTTTATTAATTTTCCTTCTTACAGAATAAATTGCGTCTTTTAATTCTATTATAGTAAAATAAATCAACTGGTTACAACTTACAACAGCCCATGACGTCTTATGTATGTACAATATCATAAGTTAACGCTGGTTAAAAGTTAAATCTCTCAGCAGCTGCATAATAAGGCTAATTTTTTCCTTTTAACTGCACGTTAAACCCGAGGGCGGAGCCATCCTTGCATTGAAGAAAACGTGCGTTCCATAATACAAGCTGACAACTTGTAACCAAACCCACCATTTACAATTCAAAGAGGGTTGTGTAAGGAACTACCTAGTCTAAAGTCAAAGAAAATAAATTGGTTGAAGGTTGCGATCTGAAGCCTTCTTCGAATTTTCTCATACGTTTTTTCTTTTATAAATTTAAAATGAGAAGGTTCAATGAGATTGAAAAATTAGCTGTCAAAAAAGCCGCTTTTTATATGATTATAATTAAAAATTATAAATCGAAAATTGCACCTAAGATAAATTTATTTCTATAAACTCAGGCGTGAACTTTTTAACTCAATAGTTTTGAGGCGTGACTTTCTTTCAAATTGCTCTAAAAAAAGTTACAGTTGGTGGTTAAACAGATCTTTGATTCTTGAGTTTTTTTTCCTCATGCGCCAATTTGACAAATTTTTTTGCTACTTGTCTCGTCAATTTTGACGAAAACTATTGGTTGATATGTGTATGCTGATAGTGCACAGTTGCAGTTGTTTAAACACCTCAATGGAGACTAATGATTTTTCAAAGCTAGGAGGCTATTTGTCGTCAAGATATCTAAGTGATTTCTTTGGATTTTGCCTGTTTTTTTTGCAATTCGTTATTTTTTGTTTTGTTGTTTAGTCTCAATAATGATAGGTCTCAATAGCTCCCTTTTGAGATCGCGGTGGCTCCCGTGCAGGTTTGCTTTCAAATTCAACGTTTTTAACGAATTTGACAATACTTGAGCTGAAAAAGTTTCATTTTTTTGGAGTTTCAGCTCCTTTAATTGATTCTTTCTGTCACTTCGTTTGACTATGGTCGACCTTTTTGGCTCTTTTTTATTGATATTTTGATCCAGTTAAAGGTTTTCATTCATAATTAACGGTTTTCAAATTCTTGGCACCACTTATTTTTGCCAAATTGGTTAGCTTCTTTGTGGCCTGAAATGTTTTTTTGTTTTTAGTTGCTCTGTCATCTCATCTTTTTAATGAAATGTCTCACTGGCCGATTTTTGGGCGGTTGTGATCTAACCTAAATTTTTCTGTTCGAAAATGTTTTTACTTCAAAAATTTGTCTTCAAAAATTGAAAGTGTTTTTTGATTTTGGAACTCCTATTTTGTATCCTATGGTGATACGTCACTTAGTTGCACTATTGACAGGTCACTTAGTTGCACTATTGACGCATTTTTATTGAGTCAAATTCCAGTCTGATTAATCATTATAATTCACAGTTAACAGTTTTCATGACTCTGACACGGTTTAGGAAAAGTTTTACGAAAAAGTTTCATAATGTTTTGGACTGCATTTTGCACATTTTTATGCTGTTTTTTGTTGTTCTGTTGCCTATTTTCTAATAATAGTTTTCAGCTTTGTTTCTAGTTATAATCGAATCCGATAAAAGTCTTCAATTTCTTGTACTAATTTTACTGCTTTCAAAAAAATAGAACTTTAATACTTGCCTGCATTTGTTGCTACTTTTGTTTAGTGGTCCCCTTTTTTCCTCGTTAAAATCCATTTGTTCTTTTGTCTCTGAAAAATGCGATAAATTTTGAGGAGTTCTAGAGTTAATTTTGTGTTTCAATGACTGTGAAGCCACATTCTTTCAGTGACATCGTAAAAACAAATCTCTGCAGAATATTTTTTATAATCATAATATCTCTTAGTAGATCTCAACAAAAATTGCTGTCTAAACAAACAATGCGTAAAAGTTTTTCGAAGTTTCTCCATTACTATGCTTTCTATTTCTATAAGGTTGTTTTTCTAAAAAGGGAAAGAAAATAAATTTAAATAACTTTGTTTTCAGACTTTTAAGTGTTCTTTTTACTTTCGACAAACCTTGTTATGGGATTTGTTTATTATCGGAGGCTATTGTAATAAGGGCTGGATAGTGTCTTCTTCATTTTTTGAGTTCTGTGAATTATTTCTGCACTGGTCCGGCTATGTTTTGAATGCAATGTCGATTACTCTGCATCAGTTGGCAACACTTCGATCGAGAGTCGCTCCAGAGCATCTGGAATCTGAATTACTTGACCAAACATGCAGTTAGCATGTCTAAAAATTTATCAAAAACTTCTTACGTTAAAACATGTTCTCGTTTTTTTGCCGACCAGCTCGAAGAAATGTGAAGTAGGTGTGACATCTGGGTAACGAGAAAAATTCAATCAGTTAAACCAGTCAACTTCAATGTGCTATCTTTAAATTACCTCGTTCATGGACATCGGATGCAAAAATTTGGGGGGCAATTTGGGAAATTAACGCTTTGGATTGAATCATTGCGTTTTTATTGCATTAAAGATAACCAGTTTTTTTTTTAAGTTTTCCACGTTATAGCTTCCCCGATCTGAGAATAAGGGAATATCTTTTTTCAGGAATTAGACAATTGGGGAAAACATTTAGATTCCAATATCAACTCTTTGATTGAAAACTCATGTCAATTTTCCAACATTGAGAAAATATCGGAGAATTGAATTTGAGTCAAAATCGTGAAAATTTATTTCAGCTCACCAACTTCAACTTCACAAAATTTTGCAAAGCAATGTTAAATTTATAAAAATTTTGCCAATCTTCAGTGATCTTGAACCCGTCGGAAGTGAATCAAGTTGATGCTGACCATGAGTTATTTCCTATACCAAAACGAAATCTATGTTCAAAATTGTACAAAGAAATTAATTTCAAAGTAACTTAGACTGATAAGAAATGTTGAATATTAAATATTGATGAGCATTCAAATATAGATCTAACTTCAATTTCTCCCGCAACTAAAGAAATTAAAAAGGACCCAAATAGAGACTTATGATATCAAACAATGATAGGACTCTAAAAAAAATTAAAAAAGCCTTTTTCCCATGTGATAATAATTTTTTTGCTAAAACCCGGACATAACTATCTAAACCTTAACCATCAAATATAGATTAGCAGTATACACACTGCTCATTTTAGTCAATTCGGGAGTGTTGGTTGACCAAATGATTGTGAAAACAAATGAACTGTTGTTAAAGTCAAAATTTTGAATGTTCTTGAATAGACGAATGAGTTAAAAGATCTTTGCTACTATACAAAATAAATGTAATGCTTGGTCAAATTTGGTTAACTATTTTTTTCATAAACAAAAATTAACAAGTTTCTAATGTTTTGTCGTTGTAGATGTTTTCTGTAATTTGCTAGAAACCAAAGCTCGTGTTTAGTACAAAAATACTGAATTTCGGGTTGCTTGACATAAATAGAACTCAGTGTTAAATAAAGGTAGGCGATCAGTTAAAAACTTCGTAGTTTTTTTAAGGCAACATTTTACGGTCACATCGGACTTAGTAGTTCACTTCAAACCTTTGTAAAACAATATAATTCTTTAAGTATAGCTTCATTTATTTAGACATACGTATTTGAGTCACTGTAAAATATAACGACAGACCAAACACTAAGTAGATTAAGTAAGGGAAATGAAATTGGAGGGCAAAAAACAACTTAAAAAAAATCGGGAACTAACCAGTCGCGCTGTATCCAGTAGAAATTTACTGAAGTTACTCTGAGGGTAGCGTTGCCTACTAGTAGACGACAGACAAGCTAGTTTAAACCGTGTATTTTGAACGGGCGAACCAATTAGACACTTCAAGGTCTGCAGGAAAACTAAGTACCTAATGGGCAATGGCCTACGTTCTATTGAATAGCGTTAATACTCGTCTGACAGAGTTGTGGAGTGATCTTTGAAGGGCTCTTCAAGTCAGCTTCAACCTTGTTTAAATTTTACTGGTTGATCCAGTGTTTTATACATTGAATATATTTATCAATCGTAAACTCACCAACTTAGGTTTTTTAAAAATCAAATCTACAATTAGAGAAGAATAACCGTTTAATTAGAGAGGCAGGAAGACAGATGATGGTTTTATCTTTAATCATTTAATTTTTTATAGTGTTATAACGCCTCGACAACTCCAAATACGGATTTAACGGAGGGCTTCGCTTAGCTTTTTTCAAGTTAAGAGCAATAAGTTTGAGAAATAATACCACTCAGTGTTGAAAATTTAACCAAGGAGCTATTCTAAGTACATCTCTGGAATTGTGAAAAGCTTAGACCTCCATCCTAGATATTCAAATCCGATATTGGCGACCACAGGGGGATTTGTTCTGATTGGAAGAGAGCTTTAACTGTTTGCTAAAAAAAGTGCGTTTTCTAACCACTTTTTTCTTATTGATCCCCCACCGTCGGAACGCAAAAGCATTCCGAGGATAAAACTAATTGAATGAAGGAAAAAGTCTCCACCCAGGAATCATCAAGAACATTTAACCGACATACCTGTCAATAGACACATCAGCAATCCACCCAGCACTTCAGCTGAAACTAGGGAGCCTGACAAGTTGGACCGACAGAGCAGTGAAGGCATGCCGGAGAGTAGACGTAGATAAAAGCACGGAAGAAATAGATCGAATGGCCAGTTAGTTGTTTCAAGAAGGCCTTAAAGAGGAAGACCTTCAGCGCAAACAAAAAGATGTTCCTTGTGTCGGGCTATCGCCTGGGCCGAGGTGTCAACGCTAAAAAACGCAAAATTATGTAAGATTGGCGTTGAATGCGTTGAATTTATGTAAAATATAAGCCTGAGCGTACATCTTACATAAATTCAACACATTCAACGCTAATCTTACATAATTTTGCGATGAATTTTGGCGTAGATCCTACATATTTAGTGTTAAATTTTAGCGTAGATCTTACATATTTAGCGTTGAATTTAGCGTTGATCTTACATAAATTCAACGCATTCAACGCTAATCTTACATAATTTTGCGTTGAATTTTGGCGTAGATCTTACATATTTAGCGTTGAATTTTAGCGTTGATCTTACATAAATTCAACGCATTCAACGCTAATCTTACATAAATTTGCGTTGAATTTTGCGTAGATCTTACATGTTTAGCGTTGAATTTTAGCGTAGATCTTACATATTTAGCGTTGAATTTAGCGTTGATCTTACATAAATTCAACGCATTCAACGCTAATCTTACATAACTTTGCGTTGAATTTTGGCGTAGATCTTACATATTTAGTGTTGATTTTTATCGTTGATCTTACATAAATTCAACGCATTCAACGCTAATCATACATAAATTTGCGTTGAATTTTGGCGTAGATCTTACATATTTAGCGTTGAATTTTAGCGTAGGTCTTACATATTTAGCGTTGAATTTTGCGTTGATCTTATATAAGTTCAACGCATTCAACGCTAATTTTTCCATTCCATTTCAGACCGCATTACGATTTCAAAAGTTGTTCAAGTTTTTTTTTCAAGGAGTCAATTTTTTCACTGTTTCGACCCCTATACTTCACTGGTGAGAAACATGAGGTCAGAAAAAAAATCATTTTTAGTGCTCTTTTCTAGTGCAAAATCCAATTCAGACCATTTTACGATTTCAAATTTTTCAAGTTTTTTTTTTCAAAAAATATTTTTTTTACTGTTTCGATCCCCTATACTGCACAGGTGAGAAAACTGCAGTCAGCAAAAAATCACTCTTTAGTGCTCTTTGATAGTGCAAAATCCAATTCAGACCATTTTACGATTTCAAATTTTTCAAGTTTTTTCAAAAAATAATTTTTTTACTGTTTCGACCCCCTATACTGCACAGGTGAGAAAAGTGAAGTCAGCAAAAAATCGCTTTTTAGTGTTCTTTTATAGTGCAAAATCTATTTCAGACCATTTTAGGAATTCAAATTTTTTTCAAAACTTTTAAAAAAATTTAAGATTTTCCCAGTACGCCTCACATGGTAAATACGTTGAATATGCTAAGTTAAATACTACGCAAAATCAACGCAAAATATGTAAGATCTACGCTAAATTCAACACAAAATATTTAAGATCTACGCTTTATAATAATTGCGGCTCTTAAGGAAACCAAGGTACTGTGGCACAAAGGTAGAAGAGGCGACAAGCAAACAGGAGGTCAGCAGTTCGAGTCCCATACGCAACTGGAGGTAAATAGTTCAAGTGGACGCTTTGTTTTTTTGTAAGATCAACGCTAAATTCAACGCAAAAATATGTAAGATCTACGCTAAATTCAACGCTAAATATATAAGATCTACGCTAAATTCAACGCTAAATATGTAAGATCTACGCTAAATTCAACGCTAAATATGTAAGATCTACGCTAAATTCAACGCTAAATGTGTAAGATCTACGCTAAATTCAACGCTAAATATGTAAGATCAGCGGCAACTAGCGTTGACAAATTGGAAAATTCACCGCAATTTTTTTTTACATAATTTTGCGTTGAATGCGTTGAATTTTTGTCTTCAAATTCAACGCTTTCAACGCAAACTTAGGTAAGAAAATTGCGGTGAATTTTCCGACTTGTCAACGCTAGTTGCCGCTGATCTTACATAATTTTGGCCAAGTTCCTCGGCCCGGGCGGTCACCCTGGAGAAATCTACCGATTTGACAACGCAAGCCATAGACGTCGGCTCGGACAAGTGGAGTACTACAATACAGGGCTGATCTCAGGCTCTAGGACGTTTTATTGACCTGGAAGTGATACCGGAAACAGACGAATGCATCAGTAAGCTAGATCTGTTCTGTATGGAGTTATTTCTAGACGTTCAGACATCGACCGTTCTTTCAGGGACAACAAAATTCTAATCGAACAGCAGAAACCGAAAAAACCATTGCGATTTAGCATATACAACAAATTTGCCACTACAGCAGAGATGGCGCTCAAGCGGCTCCACGCCGTTAAGCTAAAAAATAAAATCTTCTGACATTAAGAAATCATTTTAGATACTTTTTTTTGAAAAATCATGCAAACTGTAAAAAGTTTTGTTCGGCGCTGGTAGAACATCATTTTACAGAATAATTTTGTTATAAGCAGACGTGTTTATTAAGTACAAATTGTCCAAATTAAAAGACTATTTTTAGTTTTCTGGACTCTTCAAGGAAAAAGAAAGTCAAAATATTAAAAATTACAAAATGTTGATGAGAACAACAACAACTAAATATTCCAACCAGTACAAAAAATTGTTTTTTGATAATGTAACGGAAACAAAAGCACTCACTCGAAAAATTTTCGACAAAATTTGGGAATACTTTTTAAGATATATCGAAGGATTTAAAAAAGATTGAAGAATTACAAATATTATCCGGAAACCTTTTTTAAAAAAAAGACTATGACCTTGATTTCTACTTCTATTAGCTAAGTTTTATACAAAACGGCACTTTTTTTCTAGGTCCCAAGATTGGGTAGCATTTGCGGGTTCAAAGAAAGCAATGTATGTCCCAATCTGGCCCATTTATCTATAGCATTTTTTTTGTAATTGACCTTAGTGAGAGTTCCAGCAAACTAAATCTAGACATCCTATAATAAACACACACACACACACACACACACACACACACACACACACACACACACACACACACACACACACACACACACACACACACACACACACACACACACACACACACACACACACACACACACACACACACACACACACACACACACACACACACACACACACACACACACACACACACACACACACACACACACACACACACACACACACACACACACACACACACACACACACACACACACACACACACACACACACACACACACACACACACACACACACACACACACACACACACACACACACACACACACACACACACACACACACACACACACACACACACACACACACACACACACACACACACACACACACACACACACACACACACACACACACACACACACACACACACACACACACACACACACACACACACACACACACACACACACACACACACACACACACACACACACACACACACACACACACACACACACACACACACACACACACACACACACACACACACACACACCCACACACATTTATATATATATATATATATATATATATATATATATTTTATAAAGCGACCTTTGTTTTCACTACTGCACCAATGGACGCATTCTAATGACTTTTTTGTAAATGCGGTGAAGTCTTCTTAAAACTTTCAACGCATTCTCCTCAAATACCACAAAATTTCTTTTAATATTTGCTTTGATTGATTTAGCGTTGACACCTCGACGCGGGACGTTAAGGTTGTTTGCTGGGTTCTCGTTGGTAAAATTGCAAACACATTTTAACAGAGAACTCGAATTATTTAATGAATCAGTCTAAAAAATTTGTAGCTCCTCTGGTTGTCCCGTTTTTGCTTAATGATATTCGAAATTAAAGTTCTGATTTCTCTAAATGGAGAGTCATCTGGTCGAAATTGTTTGCTGAATTAGTTTTTACCAATAAATAAGATGATGAATTTGGAGTTGTGTACTCTTCGTTCCGATAGCAGTCGCAATTTTAAGGTGAGATGGTGTGGTTTTTTTGACGCAGCCATTGATCTAAGATGTTTAGTTCGAGCAACATTTTGTTTTGTCGAGTCCCTTTAGTTCCCACCGCACAAATAAGTTTTAACTTTCATTTAAAAATTTAATAAAACATGAGGCTCTTTTCGTTTCAAGGGAAGAGTTCCATAGCATCGAAAAAATGTAAATCGAAAAATTCCCTCCTTCAAATCTTTACTCACAAATATTTTTCTGAATAAGCTCGTTGCACTTGCTTGCGGCTTCGTCATCACACCTTAATGTATTTGCTCCAAAGTAAGACACTTTTAGAATAGCACGATAGCATAGATTCAACCTTTTTCTATTGGGATAGCATGAATCAGTTCCGTCCGACGAGACTCGAGTCCGGGTTAACATGTATCACCACCAACAAATGAAGGGCTGGGGGTTGGTGTGGGGTAGTTGTATTTTGAATTTTGTTTTAGTTTGAAAAAACCATGTTTTATTCCGTCAAGTACAATATCCCAATTTGAAATATTTTTGTCAAATTTCAATTTTACATCTTTTTTGTCTGATCATGGAAAAAAAATCATGTTTTAATCCGTTAAGTACAATATCACGATTTCAAACGTTTTTCTGAATTTGTCATAAATACGTAAAAATGAGCTGCATATAGACCGATTCCGCAATGAGTATCAAATTATTATGTGACTGTAAAGATTCAGCTCTGAAATTTTGTTGGGATAGAGTCCGGTTGTGTCTCTTGTAGTTTTATTAGGTTAAAATAATGACTGAATATATATATATATATATATATATATATATATATATATGTATATATATATATATATATATATATATATATATATACATATATATATATATATATATATATATATATACATATATATATATATATATATATATATATATATATATATATATATATATATATATATATATATATATAGATGCTCATGACGGAGAAATTGGAGAAAATTGGACAAGTTACAAAGTTTTGAATTACACCGGCCGAGAATCTTCAAATAATGACTGAAATAATGAAACTTGAAATAATGACTGAATATATATAGATGCTCATGACGGAGAAATTGGAGAAAATTGGACAATTTACAAAGTTTTGAATTACACTGACCGAGAATCTTCAGTTATTAAACATAAGAAATTGTCGGCAACGTAAATTCTTTCTAGGCAAAACAGACAAAATTGCCTATGATGTCTTCGCGATGTCGTCTTCTTTGATCGGTATTTAACATAACAAAAATTAGGGATTGTCGTTTGTAAACGTAAGAGAAGTTCACTATCGTCGTTTTTCAAACTCGGATCGCCGTTTTTCCAACATAAGAGAGTTTCGGTATCATCGTTTTTGAACGCAAAAATATTCGGCTTCGACGTTTTCTTGAATGATGATGATATTTTGAAATATTGACGGTAAATTGTTTCAAGGTGTTTTAAAAAAATCAACCTTTGAGATTTTCTCGTATTTCCTGGTGGTGATTCCTTCCTCCTTCTCATCCGGACTGGGGACTGGCTACGGCGGATTTACAAACAAACAACTGCAGGATAAATGAGTCTAAGCAAACGGTTAAAACTGCGCCCTAAATGTCTCTCCAAACAAAACAAAACAAAAAAAAATAATTTAATTTAAGTAAAGTGAAAACTCCGACAATTTATTGCGTTTGAAATCAAACCTGCTGATCAAGATGACACATACTTAGGTTCGAGATAAAACATACCAACGATTTATTGCGTTTGAAGACAATCATATCCATCAAACCAAACAGACGGACGATTTCTCACGTGTAAAACCGAATATACTGAACGTTTCTTGCGTCTTGTTGTAGGTCTTCTGGACTATGGTAAAGCTATAAAGATGTGTTCCACCACAGACAACAAAATTTTCGTTGCGCTAAAACTTGCACAGAAATCAGACAGTAAAGCTTGCGGTAATGCTTGGACAGAAATCAAACGGAGTTAAAAAATGCAGAGAAGAAGACGTCTCATCAAAATAAATTTTGACGTCACTGCAGCTTTATTCCGTATTTGTGACGGTAGTAGACAAAAAGTTTTCTCTGCGTTCAATCTAGTCTAGATAACTCTAAGGCATTTCTTGTGCAAAACAGTTTAGGATATTGTTCTCGGTGATAACTGTGAAAAACTTACTAAAGATGAAAATTTAATATGTTAGAAATGAACAAAACGAAGAATTTGGCAAACAGAATTGAGCATTAGCACCCAAAAAAAAACAAAAACTTGCTTTTCATTAATATTTGTCAATTTTACATTTGTTTGGTGAAAATTCAATATTTTATAGCCAAAAGAAACTAACGCCGTTGTTAAACGATTAAGACTAACAAACAATTCAAAGATGGCGGGCGGTTTCCCAATCAACCTAAAAATGAGAAATGCCTCATACTGCTCACTCTGATTTATTTTGTCTGTCTGTATGTATTTATTTATAGGTTAAATATGCGCACTAAATTTTTCTCCAATCAAAACAAAACAAAACAAAAAAAATAATTTAATTTAAGTAAAGTGAAAAAATGGAAATCACCAAATGAAATACGAACTTTCTCTAAAAGAACGTTAGGCTAATCAAATTTTTGTTTTAAAACCTACATACTACTGGTAGTCTATTTAATCATTTTCGTTAACTTTAAACAACTTCTTGACCCGATAGAACTTCTTTATTTTGGAAATTCAATTAAGCGAAAAAATGGATATTTCAGCATAAAACACGAATTTTTTTCAAAGAAAGTTAAGCGCAAAATTCAAGTTCAAATCAAATCTTTTTTTCTTGAATAACTTCCCCTAACAACATACAGAAGTTTTCTTAAGCTGGTAATCCAACATACCGATTTTTTTCTACAAATGAAACTGAAGATAATAAAATTTTTGTACGCCCATTAATCGAACCTACGCAATCTCGCTAACGCAAACATACCGAATTTTTCCAACGTTTCAGACTGAACATGCACAGTCTGGCTAAACCGAACATAATGAAGCTTTCTTATGTTCCAGACCAAAAATGCCGACAAAATATTACGTTTGAAACCAAACCAGCTGATCAAGATGACACATACTTACGTTCGAGACAAAACATACCCACGATTTATTACGTTTGAAGACAATAATACCAATCAAGCCGAACATACCGACAACTTCTCACGTGTAAACCCGAATATACTGAACATTTCTTGCGTCTTGTTGTGGGTCTTCTGGACTATGGTAAGCTATGAAGATGTGTTTCACCACAGACAACAAATTTTAGTTGCGGTAAAGCTTGGACAGAAATCAGACGGAGTTATATTATGCAGAGAAGAAGACGTCTCATCAAAACAAATGTTTTCGTCCCTGCAGCTTTATTCCGTATTAGTCACGGTAGTAGACAAAATTTTTTTCTGGGTTCAATCTTGATAACACTAAGGCATATCTTGTAAAAATAGTTTAGGATATTGTTCTCCGGTGATAACTCTGAAAAATTTACTGAAGATGAAAATTTAGTGTGCATGGAACGAACAAAACGAAGAAATTGGCAAGCAAAATTGAGCATTAAGGCCCAAAAAAACTAAACTTGCTTGTCATTATTTTTTGTTCATTTTACATTTGTTTGGTAAAGTATCAAAATTTCACAGCCCCATGAAGAACCAAACGAAACCAACGCCGTTGTTAAACGATTAGGATAATCAAAAACTTTAAAGATGGCGGGCGGTTTCCCCTTCAACCAATGAAAAAAAAATACATCGAACTGCTAATTCTGATTTATTCTGTCTGTTTGTCTTTATGTTTGTATAGGTTAAAGCTGCGCACTAAACTTCTCTCCAAACAAAACAAAACAAAACGAAACAAAACAAAACTTAATTTAAGTAAAGTGAAAAAGTGGAAATCACCAAATGAAGTACGAATTTTCTCTAAAAAGACATTAGGCTAATCAGTTTTTTGCTTTAAAACCTACTAATGGCAGTCTATTTAATCAATCTCGTTAGTTTTAAACAACTTCCTGACTCGATAGAATTTCTTTTTTTGGAAATTCAATTAAGCGAACATTTGTATATTTCACGATAAAATACCAACTTTCTTCAAAAAATTTCAGCGTATATTTCAAGTTCAACTCGAATGTTTTTTTTTCTTGAATAACATTCCCTAACAACATACTGAAGTTTCCATACACTGGTAATCCAACATACCGATTTTTACTTACATAGGAAAACGAAGATAACGAAATTTTTGTACGCCCATTAATCAAACTTACGGAATCTGGCTAATCCAATTAAACCAAAATTTTCCGACGTTCCAGACAGAACATGCCGAATGTGGCTAAACCAAACATACTGAAGCTTTCTTATGTTCCAGACCAAAAATGCCGACAAATTATTACGTTTGAAACCAAACATGCTGATCAAGATGACACATACTTACGTTCGAGACAAAACATACCCACGATTTATTACGTTTGAAGACAATAATACCAATCAAGCCGAACATACCGACAACTTCTCACGTGTAAACCCGAATATACTGAACATTTCTTGCGTCTTGTTGTGGGTCTTCTGGACTATGGTAAGCTATGAAGATGTGTTTCACCACAGACAACAAATTTTAGTTGCGGTAAAGCTTGGACAGAAATCAGACGGAGTTATATTATGCATAGAAGAAGACGTCTCATCAAAACAAATGTTTTCGTCCGTGCAGCTTTATTCCGTATTAGTCAGGGTAGTAGACAAAATTTTTTTCTGGGTTACAAGTCCTGGAGGATACTGAAAAAACATGCTACAATGAACAGAAACATTAGTCTGTACTTTTTTAATGAAGATACCCATCAGAAGCCCCCTTAGTTTATGAGGAACTACATTTGAGCATAACCAGCTGACCATAGGAAAAATGTTCCTGATCGAAAAAAAAAATTAGTCGACAAGTAATAGGATCTTTCCCGCGGCCCATCCAATTGATTGTTCAAAGCTAATTAATATGTGTTCATGGCTATGTACTAGTTGATCAAATTCCAGCGAATGCATTCTTTTGGTGTTTTCGGTCATACATGATAACATATAACTGAGAACTTTGGTTGGTCTTTTTCTCCAGCTTTTGAGCATGCAACGTCATAGGCCCCTTCTTCGGAATATCCACAGCAGAACTCGTCCTCATCATAATTGTCAGGTTCGCCAATCATGAATAAAGAGGTATTCATGTACGATGAGCTAAAATAAAGCGTGAAGTTGTTTTTAGGATGCATCGTTCTCAGTGGAAATAATGCAGCCTGCACGGTAAACAGGTTGTGATAATCATTGTTTTCGCCTCTTACTTTTTTATTAGTGGATGAGGCAAAAATTTGTTTTTTGGAAGATTTGCAGCAATTTTAACAAAAAAATCTTGTTTAAGCGATGATTACATTGTTACAACCGTAAAAAAACTCCACAGCCAGCATCAAAAATGTTTAAAATGTACCCTCAAATGAAATTAAACACGAAATATATCTTAACCAGAAAAGAACTATTGATACAATGAGCAGTACAAAAATATACGTATGCGTGAAGAAATCTTAAAAAGCGCCGCAAATAACAAACAGGAAAACATTTCTATGTCCAATGGAGTTCTCTATCAACACATATTTGAGAATCTAGTTTTTGTAACTCTCCTTTGCTCTAACAAAATCTTTGTCCCCCCAAACTCGTTCCCAAATACCCAGTCATTGTATCGTTCAAATAGTCCCTGAAAACTGTTTTGCTTTCATTAACA
>NW_027451785.1:0-12269 GCF_964194025.1 Convolutriloba macropyga
ATGCCTCTTATGAGGACCCGTCAGACCTTTCGGTTTATCGTTTAGCTTCAGTCCTGCTCGATCTAGCTTTCCCAAGGCTCGATCTAGCTCTATTCGCCCCACTAGAGGGCTCTCTAAGACCCCTCGGTCTTAGTGTTAGCTCCGGTACTGCTCGGTCGTGCTTGCTGAAGGCCCGACCCAGCTTTAGTTAGATTCTCGTACTTTCTCTTGGCCTCTCTAGGAGGACCAGACAGACCTCTCGGTCTATCGTTTAGCTTCAGTCCTGCTCGATCTAGCTTGCCCAAGGCTTGATCAAGCTCTATTCGCCCCGCTAGAGGGCTCTCTAAGACCCCTCGGTCTTAGTGTTATCTTCTGTAATGCCTAACCAAGCTTACTACAGGCCTTGGTCAGGTCTTTATCGGTCACCGATTAGTAACAGACCAATCATAGGGCCTTCCACCCTATCCGGGTTGAGGTCTTTAGTCCAGCCATATTTTGACAAGACACCTCTCCCTAATAATGCCCCACACATAGAATTACTGTCCATGCAGTATTTAACTTGTGTTTTTTTTCTAAAATTTGATTTTCACTTTTTGGAGGTTCATTTGCTCCTCTGACACTCTTTCAGCTTCAATCTTACTCGATCTAGCTTTCCCAAGGCTCGATCTAGCTCTATTCGCCCCACTAGAGGGCTCTCTAAGACACTTCGGTCTTAGTGTTAGCTCCGGTCTTGCTCAATCGTGCTTGCTGAAGGCGCGATCAAGCTTTAGTTAGCTTCTCGTACTTCCTCTTGGCCTCTCTAGGAGGACCAGACAGACCTCTCGGTCTATCGTTTAGCTTCAGTCCTGCTCGATCTAGCTTTCCCAAGGCTCGATCTAGCTCTATTCGCCCTGCTAGAGGGCTCTCTAAGACCCCTCGGTCTTAGTGTTAGCTCCGGTACAGCTCGGTCGTGCTTGCTGAAGGCCCGATCAAGCTTTAGTTAGATTCTCGTACTTTCTCTTGGCCTCTCTAGGAGGACCAGACAGACCTCTCGGTCTATCGTTTAGCTTCAGTCCTGCTTGATCTAGCTTTCCCAAGGCTCGATCTAGCTCTATTCGCCCTGCTAGAGGGCTCTCTAAGACCCCTCGGTCTTAGTGTTAGCTCCGGTACAGCTCGGTCGTGCTTGCTGAAGGCCCGATCAAGCTTTAGTTAGCTTCTCGTACTTTCTCTTGGCCTCTCTAGGAGGACCAGACAGACCTCTCGGTCTATCGTTTAGCTTCAGTCCTGCTCGATCTAGCTTTCCCAAGGCTCGATCTAGATCTATTCGCCCTGCTAGAGGGCTCTCTAAGACCCCTCGGTCTTAGTGTTAGCTCCGGTACAGCTCGGTCGTGCTTGCTGAAGGCCTGATCAAGCTTTAGTTAGCTTCTCGTACTTTCTCTTGGCCTCTCTAGGAGGACCAGACAGACCTTTCGGTCTCTTGCTTAGCTTCAGTCCTGCTCGATCTAGCTTTCCCAAGGCTCGATCTAGCTCTATTCGCCCCGCTAGAGGGCTCTCTAAGACCCCTCGGTCTTAGTGTTAACTCCTGTAATGCCTAACCAAGCTTACTACAGGCCTTGGTCAGGTCTTTATCGGTCACCGATTAGTAACAGACCGATCATGGGGCCTTCCACCCTATCCGGGTTGAGGTCTTTAGTCCAGCCATATTTTGACAAGACACCTCCCCCTAATAATGCCCCACACATAGAAATACTGTCCATGCAGTATTTAACTTGTGTTTTTTCTAAAATTTGATTTTCACTTTTTGGAGGTTCATTTGCTCCTCTGACACTCTTTCAGCTTCAATCTTACTCGATCTAGCTTTCCCAAGGCTCGATCTAGCTCTATTCGCCCCACCAGAGGGCTCTCTAAGACACTTCGGTCTTAGTGTTAGCTCCGGTCTTGCTCAATCGTGCTTGCTGAAGGCGCGATCAAGCTTTAGTTAGCTTCTCGTACTTTCTCTTGGCCTCTCTAGGAGGACCAGACAGACCTCTCGGTCTATCGTTTAGCTTCAGTCCTGCTCGATCTAGCTTTCCCAAGGCTCGATCTAGCTCTATTCGCCCCGCTAGAGGGCTCTCTAAGACCCCTCGGTCTTAGTGTTAGCTCCGGTACAGCTCGGTCGTGCTTGCTGAAGGCCCGATCAAGCTTTAGTTGGCTTCTCGTACTTTCTCTTGGCCTCTCTAGGAGGACCAGACAGACCTCTCGGTCTCTTGCTTAGCTTCAGTCCTGCTCGATCTAGCTTGCCCAAGGCTTGATCAAGCTCTATTCGCCCCGCTAGAGGGCTCTCTAAGACCCCTCGGTCTTAGTGTTAGCTCCGGTACAGCTCGGTCGTGCTTGCTGAAGGCCCGATCAAGCTTTAGTTAGCTTCTCGTTTTTTCTCTTGGCCTCTCTAGGAGGACCAGACAGACCTCTCGGTCTATCGTTTAGCTTCAGTCCTGCTCGATCTAGCTTTCCCAAGGCTCGATCTAGCTCTATTCGCCCCGCTAGAGGGCTCTCTAAGACCCCTCGGTCTTAGTGTTAGCTCCGGTACAGCTCGGTCGTGCTTGCTGAAGGCCCGATCAAGCTTTAGTTGGCTTCTCGTACTTTCTCTTGGCCTCTCTAGGAGGACCAGACAGACCTCTCGGTCTATCCTTTAGCTTCAGTCCTGCTCGATCTAGCTTTCCCAAGGCTCGATCTAGCTCTATTCGCCCCGCTAGAGGGCTCTCTAAGACCCCTCGGTCTTAGTGTTATCTCCTGTAATGCCTAACCAAGCTTACTACAGGCCTTGGTCAGGTCTTTATCGGTCACCGATTAGTAACAGACCGATCATAGGGCCTTCCACCCTATCTGGGTTGAGGTCTTTAGTCCAGCCATATTTTGACAAGACACCTCCCCCTAATAATGCCCCACACATAGAATTACTGTTTATGCAGCTTTTCACTTGTGAAATTTTTAATTTTCGCAATTATTATAGAATAAGTGTTTGCGCAGCTTTTCATAGGTCGAGCTCTAGCTAGCTAGCTCAAGCTAGCTAGCTAGCTCAAGCTCAAGCTATCTAGCTCAAGCTCAAGCCAGCTAGCTCAAGCTCAAGCTAGCTAGCTAGCTCAAGCTCAAGCTAGCTAGCTAGCTCAAGCTCAAGCTAGCTAGCTCAAGCTCAAGCTAGCTAGCTCAAGCTCAAGCTAGCTAGCTAGCTCAAGCTCAAGCTCAAGCTAGCTAGCTCAAGCTCAAGCTCAAGCTAGCTAGCTAGCTCAAGCTCAAGCTAGCTAGCTAGCTCAAGCTCAAGCTAGCTAGCTAGCTCAAGCTCAAGCTAGCTAGCTCAAGCTCAAGCTCAAGCTCAAGCTAGCTAGCTAGCTCAAGCTAGCTAGCTAGCTCAAGCTCAAGCTAGCTAGCTAGCTCAAGTTCAAGCTAGCTAGCTAGCTCAAGCTCAAGCTAGCTAGCTAGCTCAAGCTCAAGCTAGCTAGCTCAAGCTCAAGCTAGCTAGCTCAAGCTCAAGCTAGCTAGCTAGCTCAAGCTCAAGCTCAAGCTAGCTAGCTCAAGCTCAAGCTCAAGCTAGCTAGCTAGCTCAAGCTCAAGCTAGCTAGCTAGCTCAAGCTCAAGCTCAAGCTAGCTAGCTAGCTCAAGTTCAAGCTAGCTAGCTAGCTCAAGCTCAAGCTAGCTAGCTCAAGCTCAAGCTAGCTAGCTCAAGCTCAAGCCAGCTAGCTCAAGCTCAAGCTCAAGCTAGCTAGCTAGCTCAAGCACAAGCTAGCTAGCTAGCTCAATCTCAAGCTAGCTAGCTCAAGCTCAAGCTAGCTAGCTCAAGCTCAAGCTAGCTAGCTAGCTCAAGCTCAAGCTCAAGCTAGCTAGCTCAAGCTCAAGCTCAAGCTAGCTAGCTAGCTCAAGCTCAAGCTAGCTAGCTAGCTCAAGCTCAAGCTCAAGCTAGCTAGCTCAAGCTCAAGCTCAAGCTAGCTAGCTAGCTCAAGCTCAAGCTGGCTAGCTAGCTCAAGCTCAAGCTAGCTAGCTAGCTCAAGCTCAAGCTAGCTAGCTCAAGCTCAAGCTCAAGCTCAAGCTAGCTAGCTAGCTCAAGCTAGCTAGCTAGCTCAAGCTCAAGCTAGCTAGCTAGCTCAAGTTCAAGCTAGCTAGCTAGCTCAAGCTCAAGCTAGCTAGCTAGCTCAAGCTCAAGCTAGCTAGCTCAAGCTCAAGCTAGCTAGCTCAAGCTCAAGCTAGCTAGCTAGCTCAAGCTCAAGCTCAAGCTAGCTAGCTCAAGCTCAAGCTCAAGCTAGCTAGCTAGCTCAAGCTCAAGCTAGCTAGCTAGCTCAAGCTCAAGCTAGCTAGCTAGCTCAAGTTCAAGCTAGCTAGCTAGCTCAAGCTCAAGCTAGCTAGCTCAAGCTCAAGCTAGCTAGCTCAAACTCAAGCTAGCTAGCTAGCTCAAGTTCAAGCTAGCTAGCTAGCTCAAGCTCAAGCTAGCTAGCTAGCTCAAGCTCAAGCTAGCTAGCTCAAGCTCAAGCTAGCTAGCTCAAGCTCCAGCTAGCTAGCTAGCTCAAGCTCAAGCTCAAGCTAGCTAGCTCAAGCTCAAGCTCAAGCTAGCTAGCTAGCTCAAGCTCAAGCTAGCTAGCTAGCTCAAGCTCAAGCTAGCTAGCTAGCTCAAGTTCAAGCTAGCTAGCTAGCTCAAGCTCAAGCTAGCTAGCTCAAGCTCAAGCTAGCTAGCTCAAGCTCAAGCCAGCTAGCTCAAGCTCAAGCTCAAGCTAGCTAGCTAGCTCAAGCACAAGCTTGCTAGCTAGCTCAAGCTCAAGCTAGCTAGCTCAAGCTCAAGCTAGCTAGCTCAAGCTCAAGCTAGCTAGCTCAAGCTCAAGCTCAAGCTAGCTAGCTAGCTCAAGCACAAGCTTGCTAGCTAGCTCAAGCTCAAGCTAGCTAGCTCAAGCTCAAGCTAGCTAGCTCAAGCTCAAGCTAGCTAGCTAGCTCAAGCTCAAGCTCAAGCTAGCTAGCTCAAGCTCAAGCTCAAGCTAGCTAGCTGGCTCAAGCTCAAGCTAGCTAGCTAGCTCAAGCTCAAGCTAGCTAGCTAGCTCAAGCTCAAGCTAGCTAGCTCAAGCTCAAGCTCAAGCTAGCTAGCTAGCTCAAGCTAGCTAGCTAGCTCAAGCTCAAGCTAGCTAGCTAGCTCAAGTTCAAGCTAGCTAGCTAGCTCAAGCTCAAGCTAGCTAGCTAGCTCAAGCTCAAGCTAGCTAGCTCAAGCTCAAGCTAGCTAGCTCAAGCTCAAGCTAGCTAGCTAGCTCAAGCTCAAGCTCAAGCTAGCTAGCTCAAGCTCAAGCTCAAGCTAGCTAGCTAGCTCAAGCTCAAGCTAGCTAGCTAGCTCAAGCTCAAGCTAGCTAGCTAGCTCAAGTTCAAGCTAGCTAGCTAGCTCAAGCTCAAGCTAGCTAGCTCAAGCTCAAGCTAGCTAGCTCAAGCTCAAGCCAGCTAGCTCAAGCTCAAGCTCAAGCTAGCTAGCTAGCTCAAGCACAAGCTAGCTAGCTAGCTCAAGCTCAAGCTAGCTAGCTCAAGCTCAAGCTAGCTAGCTCAAGCTCAAGCTAGCTAGCTAGCTCAAGCTCAAGCTCAAGCTAGCTAGCTCAAGCTCAAGCTCAAGCTAGCTAGCTAGCTCAAGCTCAAGCTAGCTAGCTAGCTCAAGCTCAAGCTAGCTAGCTCAAGCTCAAGCTCAAGCTAGCTAGCTAGCTCAAGCTCAAGCTAGCTAGCTAGCTCAAGCTCAAGCTAGCTAGCTAGCTCAAGCTCAAGCTAGCTAGCTCAAGCTCAAGCTCAAGCTCAAGCTAGCTAGCTAGCTCAAGCTAGCTAGCTAGCTCAAGCTCAAGCTAGCTAGCTAGCTCAAGTTCAAGCTAGCTAGCTAGCTCAAGCTCAAGCTAGCTAGCTAGCTCAAGCTCAAGCTAGCTAGCTCAAGCTCAAGCTAGCTAGCTCAAGCTCAAGCTAGCTAGCTAGCTCAAGCTCAAGCTCAAGCTAGCTAGCTCAAGCTCAAGCTCAAGCTAGCTAGCTAGCTCAAGCTCAAGCTAGCTAGCTAGCTCAAGCTCAAGCTAGCTAGCTAGCTCAAGTTCAAGCTAGCTAGCTAGCTCAAGCTCAAGCTAGCTAGCTCAAGCTCAAGCTAGCTAGCTCAAACTCAAGCTAGCTAGCTAGCTCAAGTTCAAGCTAGCTAGCTAGCTCAAGCTCAAGCTAGCTAGCTAGCTCAAGCTCAAGCTAGCTAGCTCAAGCTCAAGCTAGCTAGCTCAAGCTCAAGCTAGCTAGCTAGCTCAAGCTCAAGCTCAAGCTAGCTAGCTCAAGCTCAAGCTCAAGCTAGCTAGCTAGCTCAAGCTCAAGCTAGCTAGCTAGCTCAAGCTCAAGCTAGCTAGCTAGCTCAAGTTCAAGCTAGCTAGCTAGCTCAAGCTCAAGCTAGCTAGCTCAAGCTCAAGCTAGCTAGCTCAAGCTCAAGCCAGCTAGCTCAAGCTCAAGCTCAAGCTAGCTAGCTAGCTCAAGCACAAGCTTGCTAGCTAGCTCAAGCTCAAGCTAGCTAGCTCAAGCTCAAGCTAGCTAGCTCAAGCTCAAGCTAGCTAGCTCAAGCTCAAGCTCAAGCTAGCTAGCTAGCTCAAGCACAAGCTTGCTAGCTAGCTCAAGCTCAAGCTAGCTAGCTCAAGCTCAAGCTAGCTAGCTCAAGCTCAAGCTAGCTAGCTAGCTCAAGCTCAAGCTCAAGCTAGCTAGCTCAAGCTCAAGCTCAAGCTAGCTAGCTAGCTCAAGCTCAAGCTAGCTAGCTAGCTCAAGCTCAAGCTAGCTAGCTAGCTCAAGCTCAAGCTAGCTAGCTCAAGCTCAAGCTCAAGCTAGCTAGCTAGCTCAAGCTAGCTAGCTAGCTCAAGCTCAAGCTAGCTAGCTAGCTAGCTCAAGTTCAAGCTAGCTAGCTAGCTCAAGCTCAAGCTAGCTAGCTAGCTCAAGCTCAAGCTATCTAGCTCAAGCTCAAGCTAGCTAGCTCAAGCTCAAGCTAGCTAGCTAGCTCAAGCTCAAGCTCAAGCTAGCTAGCTCAAGCTCAAGCTCAAGCTAGCTAGCTAGCTCAAGCTCAAGCTAGCTAGCTAGCTCAAGCTCAAGCTAGCTAGCTAGCTCAAGTTCAAGCTAGCTAGCTAGCTCAAGCTCAAGCTAGCTAGCTCAAGCTCAAGCTAGCTAGCTCAAGCTCAAGCCAGCTAGCTCAAGCTCAAGCTCAAGCTAGCTAGCTAGCTCAAGCTCAAGCTCAAGCTCAAGCTAGCTAGCTAGCTCAAGTTCAAGCTAGCTAGCTAGCTCAAGCTCAAGCTAGCTAGCTCAAGCTCAAGCTAGCTAGCTCAAGCTCAAGCCAGCTAGCTCAAGCTCAAGCTCAAGCTAGCTAGCTAGCTCAAGCTCAAGCTAGCTAGCTCAAGCTCAAGCTAGCTAGCTAGCTAGCTCAAGCTCAAGCTCAAGCTAGCTAGCTCAAGCTCAAGCTCAAGCTAGCTAGCTCAAGCTCAAGCTCAAGCTAGCTAGCTCAAGCTCAAGCTCAAGCTAGCTAGCTCAAGCCCAAGCTCAAGCTAGCTAGCTAGCTCAAGCTCAAGCTAGCTAGCTCAAGCTCAAGCTCAAGCTCAAGCTAGCTAGCTAGCTAGCTCAAGCTCAAGCTCAAGCTAGCTAGCTAGCTCAAGCTCAAGCTAGCTAGCTCAAGCTCAAGCTAGCTAGCTAGCTCAAGTTCAAGCTAGCTAGCTAGCTCAAGCTCAAGCTAGCTAGCTAGCTCAAGCTCAAGCTAGCTAGCTCAAGCTCAAGCTAGCTAGCTCAAGCTCAAGCTAGCTAGCTAGCTCAAGCTCAAGCTCAAGCTAGCTAGCTCAAGCTCAAGCTCAAGCTAGCTAGCTAGCTCAAGCTCAAGCTAGCTAGCTAGCTCAAGCTCAAGCTAGCTAGCTAGCTCAAGTTCAAGCTAGCTAGCTAGCTCAAGCTCAAGCTAGCTAGCTCAAGCTCAAGCTAGCTAGCTCAAACTCAAGCTAGCTAGCTAGCTCAAGTTCAAGCTAGCTAGCTAGCTCAAGCTCAAGCTAGCTAGCTAGCTCAAGCTCAAGCTAGCTAGCTCAAGCTCAAGCTAGCTAGCTCAAGCTCAAGCTAGCTAGCTAGCTCAAGCTCAAGCTCAAGCTAGCTAGCTCAAGCTCAAGCTCAAGCTAGCTAGCTAGCTCAAGCTCAAGCTAGCTAGCTAGCTCAAGCTCAAGCTAGCTAGCTAGCTCAAGTTCAAGCTAGCTAGCTAGGTCAAGCTCAAGCTAGCTAGCTCAAGCTCAAGCTAGCTAGCTCAAGCTCAAGCCAGCTAGCTCAAGCTCAAGCTCAAGCTAGCTAGCTAGCTCAAGCACAAGCTTGCTAGCTAGCTCAAGCTCAAGCTAGCTAGCTCAAGCTCAAGCTAGCTAGCTCAAGCTCAAGCTAGCTAGCTCAAGCTCAAGCTCAAGCTAGCTAGCTAGCTCAAGCACAAGCTTGCTAGCTAGCTCAAGCTCAAGCTAGCTAGCTCAAGCTCAAGCTAGCTAGCTCAAGCTCAAGCTAGCTAGCTAGCTCAAGCTCAAGCTCAAGCTAGCTAGCTCAAGCTCAAGCTCAAGCTAGCTAGCTAGCTCAAGCTCAAGCTAGCTAGCTAGCTCAAGCTCAAGCTAGCTAGCTAGCTCAAGCTCAAGCTAGCTAGCTCAAGCTCAAGCTCAAGCTAGCTAGCTAGCTCAAGCTAGCTAGCTAGCTCAAGCTCAAGCTAGCTAGCTAGCTCAAGTTCAAGCTAGCTAGCTAGCTCAAGCTCAAGCTAGCTAGCTAGCTCAAGCTCAAGCTAGCTAGCTCAAGCTCAAGCTAGCTAGCTCAAGCTCAAGCTAGCTAGCTAGCTCAAGCTCAAGCTCAAGCTAGCTAGCTCAAGCTCAAGCTCAAGCTAGCTAGCTAGCTCAAGCTCAAGCTAGCTAGCTAGCTCAAGCTCAAGCTAGCTAGCTAGCTCAAGTTCAAGCTAGCTAGCTAGCTCAAGCTCAAGCTAGCTAGCTCAAGCTCAAGCTAGCTAGCTCAAGCTCAAGCCAGCTAGCTCAAGCTCAAGCTCAAGCTAGCTAGCTAGCTCAAGCTCAAGCTCAAGCTAGCTAGCTAGCTCAAGTTCAAGCTAGCTAGCTAGCTCAAGCTCAAGCTAGCTAGCTCAAGCTCAAGCTAGCTAGCTCAAGCTCAAGCCAGCTAGCTCAAGCTCAATCTCAAGCTAGCTAGCTAGCTCAAGCTCAAGCTAGCTAGCTCAAGCTCAAGCTAGCTAGCTAGCTAGCTCAAGCTCAAGCTCAAGCTAGCTAGCTCAAGCTCAAGCTCAAGCTAGCTAGCTCAAGCTCAAGCTCAAGCTAGCTAGCTCAAGCTCAAGCTCAAGCTAGCTAGCTCAAGCTCAAGCTCAAGCTAGCTAGCTAGCTCAAGCTCAAGCTAGCTAGCTCAAGCTCAAGCTCAAGCTCAAGCTAGCTAGCTAGCTAGCTCAAGCTCAAGCTCAAGCTAGCTAGCTAGCTCAAGCTCAAGCTAGCTAGCTCAAGCTCAAGCCAGCTAGCTCAAGCTCAAGCTCAAGCTAGCTAGCTAGCTCAAGCTCAAGCTAGCTAGCTCAAGCTCAAGCCAGCTAGCTCAAGCTCAAGCTCAAGCTCAAGCTAGCTAGCTAGCTCAAGCTCAAGCTAGATAGCTAGCTCAAGCTAGCTAGCTAGCTCAAGCTCAAGCTCAAGCTAGCTAGCTAGCTAGCTCAAGCTCAAGCTAGCTAGCTCAAGCTCAAGCCAGCTAGCTCAAGCTCAAGCTCAAGCTAGCTAGCTAGCTCAAGCTCAAGCTAGCTAGCTCAAGCTCAAGCTCAAGCGAGCTAGCTAGCTCAAGCTCAAGCTAGCTAGCTAGCTCAAGCTCAAGCTAGCTAACTCAAGCTAACTCAGCTAGCTCAAGCTAACTCAAGCTAGCTAAAGCTAACTCAAGCTAACTCAAGCTAACTCAAGCTAACTCAAGCTAGCTAAAGCTAACTCAAGCTAACTCAAGCTAACCCGAGCTAACTCAAGCTAGCTCAAGCTAACCCAAGCTAGCTAAAGCTAACTCAAGCTAACTCAAGCTAATTCAAGCTAACTCAAGCTAACTCAAGCTAACTCAAGCTAACTCAAGCTAGCTAAAGCTAACTCAAGCTAACTCAAGCTAACTCAAGCTAACCCGAGCTAACTCAAGCTAACTGAAGGTAGCTAAAGCTAGTTCAAGCTAACTCAAGCTAGCTAAAGCTAAGACAAGCTAACTCAAGCTAACTCAAGCTAACTCAAGCTAACTCAAGCTAACTCAAGCTAGTTCAAGCTAACTCAAGCTAACTCAAGCTAACTCAAGCTAGCTAAAGCTAACTCAAGCTAACTCAAGCTAACTCAAGCTAACCCGAGCTAACTCAAGCTAACTCAAGGTAGCTAAAGCTAGTTCAAGCTAACTCAAGCTAGCTAAAGCTAAGACAAGCTAACTCAAGCTAACTCAAGCTAACTCAAGCTAACTCAAGCTAACTCAAGCTAGTTCAAGCTAACTCAAGCTAGCTAAAGCTAACTCAAGCTAACTCAAGCTAACTCAAGCTAGCTCAAGCTAACTCAAGCTAGTTCAAGCTAACTCAAGCTAGCTAAAGCTAACTCAAGCTAACTCAAGCTAACTCAAGCTAACTCAAGCTAGCTAAAGCTAACTCAAGCTAACTCAAGCTAACCCGAGCTAACTCAAGCTAGCTCAAGCTAACCCAAGCTAGCTAAAGCTAACTCAAGCTAACTCAAGCTAATTCAAGCTAACTCAAGCTAACTCAAGCTAACTCAAGCTAACTCAAGCTAGCTAAAGCTAACTCAAGCTAACTCAAGCTAACTCAAGCTAACCCGAGCTAACTCAAGCTAACTCAAGGTAGCTAAAGCTAGTTCAAGCTAACTCAAGCTAGCTAAAGCTAAGACAAGCTAACTCAAGCTAACTCAAGCTAACTCAAGCTAACTCAAGCTAACTCAAGCTAACTCAAGCTAGCTAAAGCTAACTCAAGCTAACTCAAGCTAACTCAAGCTAACCCGAGCTAACTCAAGCTAACTCAAGGTAGCTAAAGCTAGTTCAAGCTAACTCAAGCTAGCTAAAGCTAAGACAAGCTAACTCAAGCTAACTCAAGCTAACTCAAGCTAACTCAAGCTAACTAAAGCTAGTTCAAGCTAACTCAAGCTAGCTAAAGCTAACTCAAGCTAACTCAAGCTAACTCAAGCTAGCTCAAGCTAACTCAAGCTAGTTCAAGCTAACTCAAGCTAGCTAAAGCTAACTCAAGCTAACTCAAGCTAACTCAAGCTAACTCAAGCTAGCTAAAGCTAACTCAAGCTAACTCAAGCTAACCCGAGCTAACTCAAGCTAGCTCAAGCTAACCCAAGCTAGCTAAAGCTAACTCAAGCTAACTCAAGCTAATTCAAGCTAACTCAAGCTAACTCAAGCTAACTCAAGCTAACTCAAGCTAGCTAAAGCTAACTCAAGCTAACTCAAGCTAACTCAAGCTAACCCGAGCTAACTCAAGCTAACTCAAGGTAGCTAAAGCTAGTTCAAGCTAACTCAAGCTAGCTAAAGCTAAGACAAGCTAACTCAAGCTAACTCAAGCTAACTCAAGCTAACTCAAGCTAACTCAAGCTAACTCAAGCTAGTTCAAGCTAACTCAAGCTAACTCAAGCTAACTCAAGCTAGCTAAAGCTAACTCAAGCTAACTCAAGCTAACTCAAGCTAACCCGAGCTAACTCAAGCTAACTCAAGGTAGCTAAAGCTAGTTCAAGCTAGCTCAAGCTAGCTAAAGCTAAGACAAGCTAACTCAAGCTAACTCAAGCTAACTCAAGCTAACTCAAGCTAGTTCAAGCTAACTCAAGCTAGCTAAAGCTAACTCAAGCTAACTCAAGCTAACTCAAGCTAGCTCAAGCTAACTCAAGCTAGTTCAAGCTAACTCAAGCTAGCTAAAGCTAACTCAAGCTAACTCAAGCTAACTCAAGCTAGCTCAAGCTAACTCAAGCTAACTCAAGCTAACTCAAGCTAACCCGAGCTAACTCAAGCTAACTCAAGGTAGCTAAAGCTAGTTCAAGCTAGCTCAAGCTAGCTAAAGCTAAGACAAGCTAACTCAAGCTAACTCAAGCTAACTCAAGCTAACTCAAGCTAGTTCAAGCTAACTCAAGCTAGCTAAAGCTAACTCAAGCTAACTCAAGCTAACTCAAGCTAGCTCAAGCTAACTCAAGCTAGTTCAAGCTAACTCAAGCTAGCTAAAGCTAACTCAAGCTAACTCAAGCTAACTCAAGCTAGCTCAAGCTAACTCAAGCTAGTTCAAGCTAACTCAAGCTAGCTAAAGCTAACTCAAGCTAACTCAAGCTAACTCAAGCTAACTCAAG
>NW_027451786.1:0-7500 GCF_964194025.1 Convolutriloba macropyga
TATAGACATAGAATATATATATATATATATATATATATATATATATATATATATATATGTGTGTGTCACACTCAATCTGTGGCCAAGGGTGGGCTCATGTGTACACACGTGAAACAATTTAAAATTTGATATTAACATATTATAAATGTATAGGGACACATAGCGGCATAGCTGCACGCAAACACACACTCATATCACCCGAATCGTTTACGTCAGAACTGACTGGTGTCAATGGCCTTGCATTCTTTGTTCGCTCAACAAGACACAATGTGGTTGCGAAAACATCTTCAGTAATTGATCGATCCCCCAACACTGTATACCTTGCTTTCTTGCAACTTCTTGCCTTTTGCTTCCACACTCCTCTAATGTGAGGTGCTGCGGGTGGATTGAACTTCCATCAGATCTTTTGTTGAATCAAATGTTCCTCAAGTTGTTCTTTATTCCATGCTGCAGCATACTCTGTGAACTCTTCATCTGCTCCAACGAAATTTGTCCTGTTGTCACTGATCATTGATACCGGTTTGCTTCTTCGAGCTATGAACCGCTTAACTGCCTTCAGACAACTGTCGTTGTCCAGCCTCCGGACTATCTCTATGTGCACGGCTCGGACGGTCAGACACGTTAACAAACAACATCCACGCTTTTCAGTTCTTTTCAGTTCTGCGCCCTATTTCTACTGTTAAAAGTCCAAAGTAGTCTACTCCAAAATTCGCGAAAGATGTTGAAGCGTCCAGCCTTTTTCTAGGTAGATCTGCCATCGCTGGAGCCTTTCTATGTGCTCTGCTTCTTCGGCAAGTGATAAGTTTATCCTTTATTGAACGTAAGGCATTTTTCGCACCAATAATCCAGAGCCATTGCTGAAAAAATTTCTGACATGTTCAGATCCCTCACGGTTGTTTTCATTGTGCTCGTTACGCATGAGTAATCGACAAGGTGATGTTTTCAATGCAACACTATTGGAAGCTTTGCATTTAAGTCCGATTGACTTTTCCTTGTTCTGCTTTGGCACGAATAAACCCCTTTTGTCAATAAATGGTGAAAACTGCTTTTGGATTTCCGTTTTGAACTTTGAGAGATTTCCTCTCTTGAGCAAACTCTTCTTGCTGTAGTAACTTGATGATGATCGCCATGGCATTCTTCAATACCACTAATTATTGTTACCGGTTTCGTTTTGCTCAATGGTCGATGCACACATGCCAATGTTTTTACTAGTTGGTTGGAATCACTAAACTGCTCCCATTGATTGATTGGTTTTTTGTTCAATTGTGGATATGAAGGCCGCTGGTTCACTGTGTTCGTCATAATCGAATTTTAAAGTCACCTGCTCAGAAAATTTTTTTTGGTCGCTTCAACCTGGCCGACCCAGTCAGCCAATCAATTCTCTTGAGTTCATCAACGGTGATGGCTCTCGTCTTGATGTCGGCTGAATTGTCAGTACCACTCACACATTTCCACTGTGAAACGTCAGTTGTATCCAAAATCTACTCGGTTCATTACAAACATTTGTTGTTTGCGGTGAGGGCTGTGTATCCATTGTATAACAGAAGTAGAGTGTGTCCAAAAATTACACTTTTTATTTTTGGATTCGTGTTCTTTAAACATTTGTTCTTTCAGTCTCACTGCCATGACTGCCACTTCTAGTATTAAAAGGTTTCGCATCGGTGCGGCTCCACACTTTTCCAATACAAATGCCAAGGCTGCTGAGTACTCATTGGGCTGCGAACGTAGATATGCTACTGCACAATTTGTGTCTTCCGATGCGTCAGCGAAGACATGGAGTTCAATTTTATTTTCGGCTCTGCTGAAGTATTTTCTACCGATGCTGTTTTTTGCAACTTCTGGAAGCTGGTTTTTCATTTCAGAAACCCTATTCTCTGTTAAGTTCCACTGAGTTGTACTAATGTTTACTAGTACTAATTAGTAGTACTAATTATTGGTGCAAATGCTCTTCAGAAGTCGTCTCATGTGAACACTGAATTGTGCAAACAGCCCAAGAGGATCAAACACTGATGAAACTAGAGAAGACCTTCCTCAGGGTGATTGGGCTTTCAACTTCTTTGCTATTACCTCTGCCAGGCTGCAAACTATCTTCAGTAACAGTCCACCGAAGTCCAAATACGTAGAAAACAAACCAACCAGGTTCTACTTCCGGTTTTGTGTTGCTGATTGATCCCAAGTCCTCGGGGATTTCTTCGGTCACTTTATGCAGGCGGTGATCATTTTTTTTATGTCGAGTCCATTTTTTGACAAAAGAGGCTGCAATTGTTTCAAAACGTTGAAAGCTTCATCAAGAGGCTCGACTGACTTGATGAAATGTACAAAATGGAAATTGTTTTGAATAGCCTTTGCTGCAATTGGAGACTCGTCAATCAACACTCGCTTAAGAGCATAGTTTGCACATGTTGGTGAAGTTTTGCACCAAAAACGTGACGTTGATAATCATAAGTCTGCACAAGTTAGTTCCTTTTTGGTCACAAAGGAATATCAGGCAGCTTTTATCTCATTGAGGAAAACGCAACTGAATAAACTTAGATTCAATGTCAGCAGTTTGGAGTATTGGCCCTTCTCGAAATCGGAATATTGTTTCAATCAATCCGTGCATTATATCGCGTCCGGTTAACAACATGTCACTCAGGCAAACATCTTTTTATTTTGCTGCAGCGTTGCCAACACGGCAATTTTTACCAGGCTTGTTTGGGTTCAATACTGGATGATGTGGCGAATAACATTCGTTTCCGAAAGCGGTTTGAATTCCAATTTACAAAGGATCTTCCCGAATTACTTTTTAACATTTGGATAAATTGACTGTTGAAACATTTTTTTTTCCAAATTTGATTCTCCTTGGAGTCTTCTTTCGAGTGATTAGAGCTGACATAGGGCTGAATCGCAGTTGTTCGGAAGATTTGGTTCTGGCTCACACCAGAGCATGCCCACTTGGTACCGCTCACCTTTAAACTTTGTCGTGGTCTATGACAACCTCTGAGCGTTTTGCTCTCAATTTCACTGCCTGACGATGTTGATTTTGGAAGCATAGGTTTCTATATCCCAAGATGATTGAATATTTTTAGCCATTTTTAGTCATTTGTGCTGTCAAAATGAGAAAAATTTTGTCCTCTATTACCCTTAACTGGTCCTCTGACTACCCATCCTAATTTTGTCAGGACAACGGCAGGTTCACTTCGTGTTTGAAACTTCTGTTTGGTAGTACACAAAAATGATTGAAACCTTGTTTCAGTTTGTTGTAGTCATAGTTATTATTTCCCAATGAAATTGACGGGTGTACAAACACCGGGTGCACCCTTGAAATTGTTCCATTTATTTTGAGAGTAACCTTTTCCGTCTTCAGATCCTTCGTTCCATGAATGCCGGCTAAATTGCTGCACTGGATTGTATGTCGCCATCGAACTTGTATTGCTTTAGGACGTTAAGTAAATTGCTTATCAATATCTAGCAATTAATTTAAGCAAATGAGTCTCGAGTTTTTATAGGTCGTTGTTTATGCGACGTCTAAAGCTGGGCGTCAATAACCAGATGCGGACGGCCAAACTTCCATTCTAGGAGAGACCAAGCTTGAGTATAGAAAGAATTCAATTAACCCATACCCGATATCCCAGACTTGGCTCTGCCAATTAAAAGCGTTTTCAAGTGGCTCATTTTCTCTGAGTCAGGAAAATTACGTTGTTGCACGTTGGCAACAAACATAATTGACCACTCTGGCCATTCGAGTTGATTACCATCAAAAAAACATAGTTTAAATTTGTGTAGTTGACTGCTGCCACATAGTTTGCCGTACACAAAGTTTTTTGACTCTGGATCATACCGTAACGCTCTTTACTTAATGATCATGGCTTCCGTGACCCATCTTCATCAAAAATTACTCGTGGGTATGTGTTTCCTATTTATGTTTAGAACCTTTGCAGTTATGCTTGTATGCTTTTCAGGTTTATCTGATCGATCAACTCATGAGGATACATCTCTGTTTCTGGTCTCATTACCATTGAATGGTTATTGACTAAATATACCCGGAGCAGTATCATCGTCTTAGTCTAAGTCCTTTACGCCATGGTTTTTTTTTGGTATTATAGACTTAGTACAACGTTTTCTTCGAAAATTTTCAGCTCTAGCTCAAGTTCCTTCCTTTTCATCTCAAATTCCTTTTTCTTCAATCGATGCGTGGAGAAATATCCTTCTCCAACGCAGCAAGTTTCTCAGCCTTCTTTGACTTCCGGCTTGGGGTTTTTGAGCTGTTGTCTTCGTTTTCATTACCCTTTCCCGCTGAGAGACAATGACTTTGTTCTACTGGCTGCGAATAATCTGCAGGTGGTTTTCCTTCATTGTTCTGTAGAACCGAACTACTTTGCTGAACTGACATAGTTTTCTTCCCGTGGATATATGGTAAGCAGACGGCGTTTAAATTGTTGAAGAAATTCTGGTGTTCTGTGCGATGGAAATTTAAAGCACTCTGTTTGTCGAGCAGTTGCTGGAATTGGTTGTAAATCTCTTGTAGTTGTTGATAAACTGTTTTGAGTTTTCTGACCGGTCATCTTTCTTTATAAAATGGTAACCCTCTTGTGTTTTTGTCGCAGCTGTTGTGAGCAGAACTTAATCTGTTTATCCACGTTGCTTCTACTCCATGAACGAGTCAATTTGTTCCGTAGTTTAGGCAGCAGCTTGATTCTTTACTGATGAACTCGTTGTGTTAGATTTGTTAGTTTTGTAATTTTGTGAATAAATTGAGCAGCAGTTTGCTTTCCACTGCGTTGGGCGGACCAAATGTAAAAGCTGCACTCCCAATCTGGTGCGATGAGGAAATTTTTACACCGCCCAGTTCGTTTCAGCGGTTCAAAATCTGTCCAGTAATTCTGTTTTTTTTGCAGTTCGCTTTTTTAACCGTATATCCGCTATGTTCTTACCGTTGCAATACATTCTAGTTCAATCCGATAGAAAAACGAAGTCAAAGATATATGTCTAAGAACTGTTTATGCAAAAGTATTTAAGCTTAAACTTATGTTCGTTTTGCCTTTTGTACTCACGAGTTGAAATACCAAAAGCTGGGGTTCGTAACAGTTGAATTACAGCTCCTATACTTCGTAGATACAAGACACAGTAACAACAAAAAAACTGCACAAGTAAAAGTTTCAATGCAGGACTTAGTAACAATTTACTGCTCAAGAATAATTTAAACGCAAGACACAGTAACACGCTTTTTAGTGCTCAAATCAGCTTGTTTTGCCTGTGAAATTTTGTTGATGTGTAGGAAGAAAGCCGTTTTCTGCTGCTGTTTTTGCTCTGTATTGTTGTGTTACTTTTATTATTTCCCCCTTTTTCTCCACATCACGTGACTATGACCGTACTAGTAACTATAACTAAAACTAGGACTGTTACGATGACTAACAGGTAACTAATACAAAAAGTTTTCCCCATCTCAGTTTTTCATGCTGATGCTTTTTACTACGCATGTTTTGAAAGCTCAGCCTGAACAGGATTAAAGTTTTTGTAAGCCATTTTGAGCGGGGACTTCAGCCTGGGAAAAGTTCTGATTGAGGAATTTCGAAAGAAATTGGGTAAATCTATATATTGCTGAGATGGTACAGGAGAGCATTCATTAGACATAAAAACTAACAATTTAAGTTTCACAAGCAGATTATTTATTCCAAGTTTGACTGATAGGCGTATAATTGTTTGGTTGGTTTTAATATTGGCGGACACGTCGAAATAATGAGGGTTTAGTCAACAAGCAGAAACTGAGAATTTTAGCCTCTAATTCCCATTTTTGGTTGTCGGCTGAACTCTTTGTCGGCCAATATGGCAATCGCCAAAAACTTCATAGTAAGTCCTGAGACGTTCATGCTAGCATTTGGTTACTTTGTATAGGTAATCTCCACTATACCCGTACCATATATCCTCAGAGTTCATCAGAACTGATTCACAAAAAAATAGAAAGTTTTCCTGGACTGAGTCAGGGGCTGATCTCTGTGGTTTTCATTTAAGGACAGAAAAAAATCAAGACTAGTTCTCTGCTCCCCGGGTCGAGAAGTTTTCCGAAAATTATGCAAGAAATGCGCTGAAATGCGCTGATTTTTCAAAAAATTCAGCGCAAAAACCTTACATAATATTGCGCTGAAATGTGCTGAAATGCGCTGAAACTTTGTAAGAAATGCGCTGAAATTTTTTTGCTTCTAAATTTTTTCAAAAGCGCTGATTTTTTTCTACGGATGCGCTGAAAAAGCGCTGAAATTATGTAAGAAATGCGTTGAAAATGCGCTGAAGTTTTGAATTTTCACCGCCTTCTCCACATTTCAGCGCATTTCAACGCATTCAGCGCATTTCTTACATAGTTTCAGCGCATTCAGCGCATTTCTTACAAAATAATGCGCTGAAACGGCGCTGACCTCTCGACCCGGGTCAGAGAGTTTACAAGTCTTGGGTTATCTGCTCAAGTCTGACAATGTCTGGCAATGTTTCTGGCAAGAACTGTTTGCTGAAAAAAATTCAAGATCAGAGATGATGGCCTTTGAGGCTTCGGTATGGGTATAATGATAAATAATTTGAAATTATTTTGTGTTATATTCTCTGTGAAGTGACAAAAATAGCTGCTAATCTTCAACGATCTTCGCAGTGTTTTGCATAGTCGATGTTGGGTTCCGATTTCTAGAAGTACCGGAAGCCAACTGTTTTGAGCCTGAAATCCTGGAGATGCCTCGAAAGAGCGCTTGTCGCATCGATGGGAGAATGAGTAGTGCAAATCCATTCAGAGTGCTGAAAAAAGTTCAAAATTCCCTGTACATTATTCAAAGAAATAATTTTAATCGAATGGAACTTATGTTGAATTATTCCCCGTTTGATCTGCATATTCAACTTAGTTTGTAATATTACGTCTGAAAGTTCAATCAGAAAAACCTAGAAAGCGTCGAAACTAAATACTATATATACCTTGTATGACGTAATGGTAAATTTAATTGGTAAATTTTCCTCGTTGACCCTAATTGAGTTGCACAGTTAACTTTGCAAGATTATTGCATATTTTCAAGAAGAAGCAGCTTGACAGTTTATTCGGAAACACCTACAAAAACTGAATACTAAAGAAATGAGACATTTTTGTAGAAGCTTTGAATTTTTGGTAGAGTTGCTGTTTATGGTGATTAGTCACCTGTTGATTGCGTATCCCACATTCATGATTGAGAGGACTTGTTCAACAGCATAGGTGCTTGCACCCTTGAACACGTAATCCTGAAGAATGTTACCCAGACCCACTGTGGCCACAAACAGCAGAGCCAAACTCATGAGCAGAAGAGAGATTCTGGTTTCTCGAGCCGAAGAGGGGGAACTGACGGATTTCTGTTTTGGAGAGACTTCGGATGGTCCTGAGGAAAAAGAACTCAGAGCAAAGGTTTTGTTTTTAATCGTGCGCGTCAATAATATGTGTTTTTGCAATAATAAGGTTTTGAAAGGTTTGAGTTTTTCCATGAAAAATGGTGGACTTTTGACCAAAAGCATCTA
>NW_027451786.1:12500-32265 GCF_964194025.1 Convolutriloba macropyga
GTGAAGCGAAAAAGCGATTGCGGCGTCCATTTTTGTCACTCTAATTTTGAACTAGAGTGAGAAAACGGTGTTTGAAAAAAATTCGCTTTGTCGCTAGTGGTTTTTTTGTTCACATGCGGCAATTTTTTTGCTTACTTTTCTTTTTAGTTTTTTTTTCGTTATCTGGGATCGGATTTTTTCTAAATGGTTTTCCCAATCCATTCATAATTCATTAGAGGCCTGGTTTTTTTGTTTGAACCAAATTTTGATTAGTGGTTTTTTGTTCACATGCGGCATTTTGACATTGATTTTCTGTTTTTTTTTTAAATTTTTTTGATCTGATTTTTTTCAGAAATGGTTTTTTTTCGAATTCACTCTTAGCCCATTCTAGGTCTAGTTGTTTGTTTAGTCAATGAAAATTCTTTGAATTGTAAGTCAGGACTTGTTCTGCTATGTTTTTCAATTCGTCGTCTCCGTCGATGATTCTTGAGACGTGACTTCTTGGAAGTGACTTTTTCAATGACTTCTACTGCTTTGCAGTTAAATTTTTTGTACGTGACGTCATTTCTGCTATTAGGTGAATTGCGTGACTTAACTCACTCAAATAAATGACTTCTGAACTCAATTATGAAATTTTAATTTTTATGAACATTTACTAGTTAAAGATCAAAGGTGTGCATCTAAGTAGTGCAAAACTTATATGCTCTAATTCTTGAGTATTAGTCTTCAGTTTTTGATTTCGAATATCAATTTTGAAAAACGTTTTTGAGCTTTTTCCTTATAGACCGTATGTGTCATAAAATTGACAGTCCGATTTTAACCCAAAAAGTCTAGTGGTCTATTAAAAGACTGGTGGTCGATCTGTCTATCTTATTTCTTTAGTTGTTTCAATTCATGGAAGGCCACAAGCGTCTATCGCGGCTATTTTCTGGCAATCTGCCGGCTATGTTAGTAACACTGTCCTTCGATATTTTTCAATGTAATTTTTTTCTCTCTTGAATTCAATAACCCATTCGTCTTCCAGCTCAGTTGACAATTATTCCAAAAAAACCAGCTAATGCGGGTTCATTGAGCCTTTTGTAACTTACTTGTTCCTAGGATAATCACTCTGGCAACTCAGAGTCACAGAGTCATTAGATTAATTAGGTAGCCCAAATATTAATAATTAGTTTAACCCAACTGTATATCCCATAAAGATTGCTCTTTCTTTTACATCATTTTCCAGTGATGCCTGGAACCGGGCCAAACGAACCATAATTATATTTACCCTCTTGATTGTGACTTGATGGCACAGGACGCATCTTTGTAACACGGCGATGTACTATCTTGACACAGGTAGCTGCGTTGAAAAGCAGAACAGAACCAACAGGGAGGTACAGTGTGAACACATCCGCGTACTCCTTGTCGAACCAGGAGAATTTATCCTTCAGCGCACAGTACTTGAACTGCGAATTGTCTAAGAGAACAGCCACACGTAGCTCTCGAAAGAACAAGTTCGGACTCATTACACCTGATAAATATAATAAAAATTTAACTCAAAAAGGTTAGTTGGCCTGAGTGCACAATGGTTTTGTTCATGAAATCAATAGAGAAAGTAAATAGAAAATTAGAAAAGTTACTTCAAGTAAGTTAGTCACCAAAAGAATTGCTCAAGAGAGTTCAGTGAGAATGGGGTACCTTACTTTCAATAACTGAAAGCTATTAAGAATATCAACAAAATCTAATTCATTTGAAGCGCTTTGATTATTGGGAATGCGAAAAATTGAAAACCTGTAAGCAACTGAAATTTATGTTTACCAAATGTTCATTTTTGTTAAACTGAAATTCATGTTCACCTTTGAAACAGACTATTTCTAGATAATTATAAGTTGAACTTCAGAAAGGGATTTATTCTGTTTCGCAACCCCCTCTCCCCAGCGTTTTTTAATGATGCCCGCATAAAACTTGCGTGTTTTTATATAGCACTAAGTAGCAAATAGAACGCAGACCGGGGCGCGGGGGAGGGGGATTAAAATTATGTCTCCAATTAGCTGGGTGCGGGGTAGGGGAACAGAACAGATACCTCAGAATGGCATCTTAAGTTAGATTGCATTTCAACTTTAAGCTGGGTCTTTTCTTTCAAATACTTAAACTGGAGCTTTTAACCTATGGTGATGAGTGTTGATAGAAGGAGAAAGTAGGTGGCATTGGAGGCAGTGAAGTAGATGCGATAGACATTGGGCAGCCAAATGGCCACGAAACGGTCAATGGACAAGAATGCGTAGGAGAATCCAGAGCAGCCGTAGATGGAGTAGGTGACCACCATCATAATCTTACATCCGATGTCACTCCCCTCTGTCACAGGATCCACTATACAATAAACTCAATTTCAAGGACGAACTTTGAACCATTAGTGCTTGTTGATCAGTTCAGCTGATCGGATCCCTACTCCCTCACCTCTAGCATTCCCCTCCCTCTCCCGCTACCTTTTATCCAAGAGCTACGTCATTCAGAATTATCCTCTGAATTGATTGCTTAGTGATTTGATTGGGTGACAAGCCTTAAGACTTTAGCGTCAATATAGACATACAAAGGATAAGGTGCTAGACCGCTAGACCCAAATGACCTCTATTCAGTCCATTTGCATCAAGGGGGGAGGGGGGGGGGGTAAAGTGACCCAAATTACAGTCCGGAGAGTGTTATCGTCCTACGATAGTCTCGACAATCGTCACACAAAGGTCTGACCAGAGGATGCTTAGGTCTGCCAGGATCTGATAAGAGGGGCAAAGTGTGGAAATTGTCTGATCAGAAGTTGCCAGGCACCGCACCTGGGCACGGCACCTCAACCTGGCTAAGGCAAATACATCCATCAATGATCAGTGAAGTCATGTCTAATCAAAAGTCTGATCCAGATCTGAGGGTAATGTGTAGAATCATTGAATTTGGTGACATTTAATGAACAAGATACCAACAATCATTGAACTCCAGGACGGCTCTCAGCATCTCTAAGCAGAGTAGATTGTCCAACACTGCCACATACTGTAAAATTGCCTTGGATGACGTTGGTCTCCCCAGATTTGACGCAATCAACCACGTGATCACACCAGATATCAAACCTAAAAAGAGAAGTTTTATTATACATTTGACGCATTTGGTTTTTGATATTTACAAGGATGCTCGTTAATGTGCGTTCGCACATGATGTTCCGACCCGAGCTCATCTACATTTTTGACATAATTGTCAACCTAATGATGAGATAATTAAAACTAGATGTTTGAGTTTAAAAAAATTGTTACATAACCGAACTGCTAATTGAAATACATAACACCACGCCTAATTACAGCGCTCAGAAGATCTGTCATTAGAAAGACTACGAGAAAAAAAAACAATCGACAAAATGAGCAAAAACATAAATTTTTTTTTAGCGAATATGCTAAAGGAAGAGAAAAAGAAACACAAATATTGACCAGGCACAAAAGTTATATGAAAACGCATATTGTCCAACAAACAAAACATCAGTTACGACATGATATCAATAGAAAAGTGGTTTATGAATTACAGTGAGTTGGATGGAACCTCTCTATGATGAGAATAAATTACAAGTTGACGAAAAGAACAAAAACTGAAAAGTATAAAAGTCTTTGAAACAAAAAATATCATGAACTTAAATACTCTTCGCCATAAACTGACTGTATTAATTAACATCATTCATTCATTCCTTATTTAGAAGCCTATGAGACCAGTCAGCATTTTAAGACGACATGAAGTATTTAAGAAAATTTCACAAAAAACTGAGCGAGAAAAGTGTCAAACCCAATAAAAGAAAAGTTTTTGGTAAAAAAATTTTCTTTTTTCAAATACTTTTTAATAGCAATGGAGTTGCTCTTTCCTTAACGACATGCCTTCAAAAGTATACAGAAATATAATACAACCACGAAATTTTTGAGAAAACCAGTTTTATCAGCGCCATTAAATTCAATAGCTTTCAACGGAAGTCAAAAAGTACTCTAAGTTATATCTCAATGAGAAAAAAATGATGTTTGTTAATCAACAGGAATCAACGGGGCATCACAATAAGTCTTATGATTATGAGAACAACAACAAATCCATGCAAAAACCAGAAATTCATTTGAGAATTAAAAAAAAATGTTTCGAAGCCATTGAAAACATAATCGTTTCTCTGAAAATCTTATCTATGATCCATTGGAGGTGACCTATGAAACAATAGGAGCTATTAATGATGGATAATGAGATAAGATGTCAAAAGAAACAAAATTACAAAAATTCGATTTTTTTTTGAAATTAAGAAAACTCGTGGCATCGATGTCATAAAACCAATAGTTAGTAGTTCAAACCCCCTTACAAAATTAATTTTGTATGCAATAAAAAAGAAAGGGGTCATGTCAATACTGAGATTGGCTGACATATCTTGGAAACATGTTTAATAGAGGTTAGCGTTCAAAAAAATTTTGAAAATTCAATAGCTCTCAGCGGAAGTCAATAAAAAGGCAAAGTTATTCCCCGATAGGAACATAAGGATGTTTGTCAATCTTACTTCATCAAAAAAACATCATAATGAGTCTTATGATTATGAAAACAACAAAAAAGCAGGCAAAACCCAAAAAATTCAGTAGAAAAGAGTAAGAAAGTGTCAGAGCCATTTGAATCATAATCTTTTCTCTGCGAACTTTATCTGTGGTCAATTGAAAGGTTTTTCTAAGCTACTGGGAATTATCAAAATTAAAATACACTGATAAAAATTGAAAGGTAATCAATTACAAATATCAAATTACAGAAAAACATATATCAAAAATTTTTAAAAAAAATTATGAGAACTTGTGGCATGGAAGTCATAAAAGCAATAGTTAGAAGATAAAACCACTAACCAGATTCGTTTTAGATGCAGTTACAAAAGAAAAGGTCTTTTGATTACTGCGAATGACTCACCGATCACGAAAATAAGTTTCAGTTTGGTTAAAGTAAAAAAAAAAATTTTAAAACTTATTTTTGAAGTCTTAACAGCCCTAAATTCAAGAGCTTTCAAGGAAATCCAAAAACTACGCTACCATATGCCTCGATGGGAAGAAAAGGAGTTTTGTCATCAATATATTATCGAAAAGACATCATAATGAGTCCTATGATTATGAAAACAACAAAAAACAGGCAAAACCCAAAAAATTCAGTAAAAAAGTGTAAGAAAGTGTCAGAGCCATTTGCATCATAAACTTTTCTGTGCGAACTTTATCTATGATCAATTGAAAATTTTTTCTAATCTACTGGGAATTATTAAAATTAAAATACACTGATAAAAATTGAAAGGTAATCAATTACAAATATCAAATTACAGAAAAACATATATCAAAAATTTAAAAAAAAATTATGAGAACTTGTGGCATGGAAGTCATAAAAGCAATAGTTAGAAGATAAAACCACTAACCAGATTCGTTTTAGATGCAGTTACAAAAGAAGAGGTCTTTTGATTACTGCAAATGACTCACAGATCACGAAAATAAGTTTCAGTTTGGTTAAAGTCCAAAAAAAAATTATAAAACTTATTTTTGAAGTCTTAACAGCCCCTAAATTCAAGAGCTTTCAAGGAAATCCAAAAACTACGCTACCATATGCCTCGATGGGAAGAAAAGGAGTTTTGTCATCAATATATTATCAAAAAGACATCATAATGAGTCCTATGATTATGAAAACAACAAAAAACAGGCGAAACCCAAAAAATTCAGTAAAAAAGTGTAAGAAAGTCTCAGAGCCATTTGAATCATAAACTTTTCTCTGCGAACTTTATCTATGATCAATTGAAAGTTTTTTCTAATCTACTGGGAATTATCAAAATTAAAATACACTGACAAAAATTGAAAGGTAGTCAATTACAAATATCAAATTACAGAAAAACATATATCAAAAATTTTTTAAAAAAATTATGAGAACTTGTGTCATGGAAGTCATAAAAGCAATAGTTAGAAGATAAAACCACTAACCAGATTCGTTTTAGATGCAGTTACAAACTGAGGAGGTCTTTTGATTACTGCGATTGACTCACAGTTCACGAAAATAGGTTTCAGTTTGGTTAAAGTCCAAAAAAAATTATAAAATTTATTTTTGAAGTCTTAACGGCCCCTAAAATCGAGAGCTTTCAAGGAAATTCAAAAATTATGCTGCCATATGACTCAATGGGACAAAAAGGAGTTTTCTCATCAATATATTATCAAAAAGACATCATAATAAGTCCTATGATTATGAAAACAACAATAAAAAAGCAGGCAAAACACAAAAAATTCAGTAGAAAAGTGTAAGAAAGTGTCAGAACCAATTGAATCCTAATCTTTTCTCTGCGAACTTTATGTATGGTCAATTGAAAGGTTTTTCTAAGCTACTGGGAATTATCAAAATTAAAATACACAGATAAAAATTGAAAGGTAATCAATTACAAATATCAAATTACAGAAAAACATATATCAAAAATTTTTTTAAAAAAATTATGAGAACTTGTGGCATGGAAGTCATAAAAGCAATAGTTAGTAGTTCAGAGCCCCTTGCAAAATTAGTTTTGTATGCAATAAAAAAGAAAGGGGTCATGTCAATACTGAGATTGGCTGACATATCTTGGAAACATGTTTAATAGAGGTTAGCGTTCAAAAAAATTTTGAAAATTCAATAGCTCTCAGCGGAAGTCAATAAAAAGGCAAAGTTATTCCCCGATAGGAACATAAGGATGTTTGTCAATCTTACTTCATCAAAAAGACATCATAATGAACCTTATGATTATGAAAACAACGAAAAAGCAGGCAAAACCCAAAAAATTCAGTAGAAAAGAGTAAGAAAGTGTCAGAGCCATTTGAATCATAATCTTTATTCTGCGAACTTTATGTATGGTCAATTGAAAGGTTTTTCTAAGCTACTGGGAATTATCAAAATTAAAATACACAGATAAAAATTGAAAGGTAATCAATTACAAATATCAAATTACAGAAAAACATATATCAAAAATTTTTTAAAAAAATTATGAGAACTTGTGGCATGGAAGTCATAAAAGCAATAGTTAGAAGCTAAAACCACTAACCAGATTCGTTTTTTAGATGCAGTTACAAAAGAAAAGGTCTTTTGATTACTGCGAATGACTCACAGATCACGAAAATAAGTTTCAGTTTGGTTAAAGTCCAAAAAAAAATTATAAAACTTATTTTTGAAGTCTTAACAGCCCCTAAATTCAACAGTTTTCAAGGAAATCCAAAAACTACGCTACCATATGCCTCGATGGGAAGAAAAGGAGTTTTGTCATCAATATATTATCGAAAAGACATCATAATGAGTCCTATGATTATGAAAACAACAAAAAACAGGCAAAAACCAAAAAATTCAGTAAAAAAGTGTAAGAAAGTGTCAGAGCCATTTGCATCATAAACTTTTCTCTGCGAACTTTATCTATGATCAATTGAAAATTTTTTCTAATCTACTGGGAATTACTAAAATTAAATTACACTGATAAAAATTGAAAGGTAATCAATTACAAATATCAAAATACAGAAAAACATATATCAAAAATTTTAAAAAAAATTATGAGAACTTGTGGCATGGAAGTCATAAAAGCAATAGTTAGAAGATAAAACCACTAACCAGATTCGTTTTAGATGCAGTTACAAAAGAAGAGGTCTTTTGATTACTGCGAATGACTCACAGATCACGAAAATAAGTTTCAGTTTGGTTAAAGTCCAAAAAAAAATTATAAAACTTATTTTTGAAGTCTTAACAGCCCCTAAATTCAAGAGCTTTCAAGAAAATCCAAAAACTACGCTACCATTTGCCTCGATGGGAAGAAAAGGAGTTTTGTCATCAATATACTATCAAAAAGACATCATAATGAGTCCTATGATTATGAAAACAACAAAAAACAGGCAAAACCCAAAAAATTCAGTAAAAAAGTCTAAGAAAGTGTCAGAGCCATTTGAATCATAAACTTTTCTCTGCGAACTTTATCTATGATCAATTGAAAGTTTTTTCTAATCTATTGGGAATTATCAAAATTAAAATACACTGATAAAAATTGAAAGGTAATCAATTACAAATATCAAATTACAGAAAAACATATATCAAAAATTTTTTAAAAAAATTATGAGAACTTGTGGCATGGAAGTCATAAAAGCAATAGTTAGAAGATAAAACCACTAACCAGATTCGTTTTAGATGCAGTTACAAACTGAGGAGGTCTTTTGATTACTGCGATTGACTCACAGCTCACGAAAATAGGTTTCAGTTTGGTTAAAGTCCAAAAAAAAATTATAAAACTTATTTTTGAAGTCCTAACAGCCCATAAAATCGAGAGCTTTCAAGGAAATTCAAAAATTATGCTGCCATATGACTCAATGGGACAAAAAGGAGTTTTCTCATCAATATATTATCAAAAAGACATCATAATGAGTCCTATGATTATGAAAACAACAATAAAAAAGCAGGCAAAACACAAAAAATTCAGTAGAAAATTGTAAGAAAGTGTCAGAACCATTTGAATCATAAATTTTTCTCTGCGAACTTTATCTATGATCAATTGAAAGTTTTTTCTATGCTACTGGGAATTATCAAAATTGAAATACACTGATAAAGAATGAAAGGTAATCAATTACGAATATCAAATTACAGAAAAACATATATCAAAAGTTTTTTTTAAAAACCATGAGAACTCGTGGCATCGAAGTCATAAAACCAATAGTTGGAAGATATAACCACTAACTAGATGCGTTTTAGATGCAGTTACAAAGGAGGAGGTGTTTTGATTAATGCGATTGACTCACAGTTCACAAAAATAGGTTTCAATTTGGTTGAAGTCCAAAAAAAATTATAATATTTATTTTCGAAGTCTTAACAGCCCCTAAATTCAAGAGCTTTCAGAGAAATCCAAAAATACGCTACCAGATGCCTCAATGGGAAGAAAAGGAGATTTATCATCAATATATTATCAAAAAGACGTCATAATAAGTCGTATGATTGTGAAAACAACAAAAAAAGCAAGCAAAAACCAAAAGTTCAGTTGAAAAGTGTAATAAAGTGTCAGAGCCATTTGAATCATAAAATCTTCTCTGCGAATTTTATCCAAGATCAATTGAAAGTTTTTTCTATGCTACTGGGAATTATCAAAATTGAAATACACTGATAAAGAATGAAAGGTAATCAATTACGAACATCAAATTACAGAAAAACATATATCAAAAGTTTTTTTTAAACTCTGAGTACTCGTGGCATCAAAGTCATAAAACCAATAGTTAGAAGATAAAACCACTAACCACATTCGTTTTAGATGCAGTTACAAGGGAAGAGGTCTTTTGAGTACTGCGATTGACTCACAGTTCACGAAAATAAATTTCAGTTTGGTTAAAGTCCAAAAAAAAATTATAAAAAAGTTTTAACAGCCCCTAAATTCAAGAGCTTTCAAGGAAACCCAAAAATTACGCTACCATATGCCTCGATGGGAAAAAAAGGAGATTTGTCATCAATATAATATTAAAAAGACATCATAATAAGTCTTATGAGTATGAAAACAACAAAAAAAGCAGGCAAAACCCAAAATTTCAGTAGAAAAGTGCAAGAAAGTGTCAGAGGCATTTGAATCACAAACTTTTCTCTGCGAACTTTATCTATGATCAATTGAAAGTTTTTTCTAAGCTACTGGGATTCATCAAAATTGAAATACACTGATAAAAAAGAAAGGTAATCAATTACGAATATCAAATTACAGAAAAACATATATCAAAAGTTTTTTTTTAAACTATGAGAACTCGTGGCATCGCAGTCATAAAACCAATAGTTAGAAGATAAAACCACCAACCAGATTCGTTTTCGATGCAGTTACAAAGGAGGGGGTCTTTTGATTACTGCGATTGACTCACAGTTCACAAAAATAAGTTTCAGTTTGGTTAATGTCCAAAAAAAATTATAAAGTTTATTTTCGAAGTCTTAACAGCCCCTAAATTCAAGAGTTTTCAAGGCTATCCAAAAATTACGCTACCATATGCCTCGATGGGAAGAAAAGTAGTTTCGTCATCAATTTATTATCAAAAAGACATCATAATAGGTCTTATGATTATGAAAAGAACAATAAAAAAGCAGGCAAAACACAAAAAATTCAGTAGAAAAGTGTAAGAAAGTGTCAAAACCATTTGAATCAAAAATTTTTCTCTGCGAACTTTATCTATGATCAATTGAAAGCTTTTTCTATGCTACTGGGAATTATCAAAATTGAAATACACTGATAAAGAATGAAAGGTAATCAATTACGAATATCAAATTACAGAAAGACATATATCAAAAGTTTTTTTAAAAAACTATGAGAACTCGTGGCATCGAAGTCATAAAACCAATAGTTAGAAGATATAACCACTAACTAGATGCGTTTTAGATGCAGTTACAAAGGAGGAGGTATTTTGGTTGATGCGATTGACTCACAGTTCACAAAAATAAGTTTCAGTTTGGTTAATGTCCAAAAAAAAAATTATATAATTTATTTCAGAAGACTTAACAGCCCCTAAATTCAAGAGCTTTCAAGGAAATCCAAAAATACGCGACCAGATGCCTCAATGGGAAGAAAAGGAGATTTATCAACAATATATTATCAAAAAGACGTCATAATAAGTCTTATGATTGTGAAAACAACAAAAAAAGCAAGCAAAACCCAAAAGTTGAGTTGAAAAGTGTAAGAAAGTGTCAGAGCCATTTGAATCATAAACTTTTCTCTTCGAATTTTATCCATGATCAATTGAAAGTTTTTTCTATGCTACTGGGAATTATCAAAATTGAAATACACTGATAAAAAATGAAAGGTAATTAATTACGAATATCAAATTACAGAAAAACATATATCAAAAGTTTTTTTTAAACTCTGAGTACTCGTGGCATCGAAGTCATAAAACCAATAGTTAAAGATAAAACAACTAACCACATTCGTTTTAGATGCAGTTACAAAGGAAGAGGTCTTTTGAGTACTGCGATTGACTCACAGTTCACGAAAATAAGTTTCAGTTTGGTTAAAGTCCAAAAAAAATTTTAAAAAAGCTTTAACAGCCCATAAATTCAAGAGCTTTCAAGGAAATCCAAAAATACGCGACCAGATGCCTCAATGGGAAGAAAAGGAGATTTATCAACAATATATTATCAAAAAGACGTCATAATAAGTCTTATGATTGTGAAAACAACAAAAAAAGCAAGCAAAACCCAAAAGTTCAGTTGAAAAGTGTAAGAAAGTGTCAGAGCCATTAGAATCATAAACTTTTCTCTGCGAATTTTATCCATGATCAATTGAAAGTTTTTTCTATGCTACTGGGAATTATCAAAATTGAAATGCACTGATAAAAAATGAAAGGTAATTAATTACGAATATCAAATTACAGAAAAACATATATCAAAAGTTTTTTTTAAACTCTGAGTACTCGTGGCATCGAAGTCATAAAACCAATAGTTAGAAGATAAAACCACTAACCACATTCGTTTTAGATGCAGTTACAAAGGAAGAGGTCTTTTGAGTACTGCGATTGACTCACAGTTCACGAAAATAAGTTTCAGTTTGGTTAAAGTGCAAAAAAAATTTTAAAAAAGTTTTAACAGCCCCTAAATTCAAGAGCTTTCAAGGAAACCCAAAAGTACGCTACCATATGCCTCGATGGGAAGAAAAGGAGATTTGTCATCAATCTATTATTAAAAAGACATCATAATAAGTCTTATGAGAATGAAAACAACAAAAAAAAGCAGGCAAAACCCAAAATTTCAGTAGAAAAGTGCAAGAAAGCGTCAGAGCCATTTGAATCACAAAGTTTTCTCTGCGAACTTTATCTATGATCAATTGAAAGTCCTTTCTAAGCTACTGGGATTCATCAAAATTAAAATACACTGATAAAAAAGAAAGGTAATCAATTACGAATATCAAATTACAGAAAAACATATATCAAAAGTTTTTTTTAAACTATGAGAACTCGTGGCATCGAAGTCATAAAACCAATAGTTAGAAGATAAAACCACTAACCATATTCGTTTTAGATGCAGTTACAAAGGAGGAGGTCTTTTGATTACTGCGATTAACTCACAGTTCTCAAAAATAAGTTTCAGTTTGGTTAATGTCCAAAAAAAATTATAAAATTTATTTTCGAAGTCTTAACAGCCCCTAAGTTCAAGAGGTTTCAAGGAAATCCAAAAATTACGCTACCATATGTCTCGATGGCAAGAAAAGTAGTTTCGTCATCAATTTATTATCTTAAAGACGTCATAATAAGTCTTATGATTATAAAAACAACAAAAAAATCAGGCAAATTCCAAAAGTTCAGTTGAAAAGTGTAAGAAAGTGTCAGAGCCATTTGAATCACACACTTTTCTCTGCGAACTTTATCTATGATCAATTGAAAGTTTTTTCTAAGCTACTGGGATTCATCAAAATTAAAATACACTGATAAAAAAGAAAGGTAATCAATTACGAATATCAAATTACAGAAAAACATAATCAAAAGTTTTTTTTAAACTATGAGAACTCGTGGCATCGAAGTCATAAAACCAATAGTTAGAAGATAAAACCACTAAACAGATTTGTTTTAGATGCAGTTACAAAGGAGGAGGACTTTTGATTACTGCGATTGACTCACAGTGCACAAAAATAAGTTTCAGTTTGGTTAAAGTCCAAAAAAAAAATTATAAAATTTATTTCAGAAGACTTAGCAGCGCCTAAATTCAAGAGCTTTCAAGGAAATCCAAAAATTACGCTAACATATGCCTCAATGGGAAGAAAAGGAGTTGTGTCATCAATATATTATCAAAAAGACATCATAATAAGTCTTATGATTATAAAAACAACAAAAAAAGAAGACAAAACCCAAAAAATTCAGTAGAAAAGTGTAAGAAAGTGTCAGAGCCATTTGAATCATGAACTTTTCTCTGCGAACTTTATCTATGATCAATTGAGAGTTTTTTCTAAGCTACTGGGAATTATCAAAATTAAAATACACTGATAAAAATTGAAAGGTAATCAGTTACGAATATCAAATTACAGAAAACCATATACCAATTTTTTTTAAAAAAAAACTATGAGGACTCGTGGCATCGAAGTCATAAAAACAATAGTTAGAAGATAAAACCACTAACCAGATTCGTTTTAGATGCAGTTACAAAGGAGGAGGTCTTTTGATTACTGCGATTGACTTACAGTTCACGAAAACAAGTTCCAGTTTTCAGTTTGGTAAATGTCCAAAAAAAAATTTTAAAAGTTTATTTTTGAAGACTTAACAGCCCCTAAATTCAAGAGCTTTCAGGGAAATCCAAAAATTACGCTACCATATGCCCTGATAGGAAGTAAAGGTGTTTTTTTAATCAATATATTCTCAAAAAACCTCATAATAAGTCTCATAATTATGAAAACAACAAAAAAAGCAGGCAAAACTCAAAAAATTCAGTAGAAAAGTGTAAGAATGTGTCAGAGCCATTTGAATCATAAACTTTTCTCTGCGAACTTTATCTATGATCAATTGAAAGTTTTTTCTAAGCCACTGGAAAGTATCATTATTAAATTACTGTGATAAAAAATGAATGGTAATCAAAATTACAAAATAAATATCGAAAAATTTTTAAAAAAAACTTATGAGAACTCGTGGCGTAGAAGTCATAAAACCAATAGTTAGAAGATAAAACCGCTAACCAGATTCGTTTTAGATGCAGTTGCAAAGGAAGAGGTCATTTCATTACTGAGATTGACTTAGAATTCACGAAAATAAGTTGAAGTTTTGTTAAAGTCTAAAAAAAACTTTAAATTGTTTTTGAAGTCTTAACAGCCACTAAATTCAAGAGCTTTCAAGTAAATCTATAAATTACAATACCTTATGCCTTGATGGCAAGAGTAGGATGTTTTTCATCAATATATTATCAATAGGACATCACAACAAGTCCAATGTTTATGAAGACAACAACAAATAAAAGCAAAAACCAACAAAAATTTATCCAAATTTTCCAGACGAAAGTGTCGAACCCCATTAAACCATAATTTTTGCTCTGAAAACTTCATCTCTGATCCATCGGTAGTTTTTTCTCAGCCAATGGGAACTATCAACTTTAGGATAATGCATAAATATTTCAAAAGGAATCAAAATTACGAAAAAAATCCGAATTTTTTTTTGAAAACTCGTGTTATCGAAGTCCTAAAACTAAATGTTATCAGATAAAACTACCTACCAGATTAATTTTGGTTGCATTAAAATAGAGGGTGTTCCTGTCATTGCTGAGGATGACTTAGTGTTGACGAAATTAAGTTTAATATCAATGAAAAGTTCAAAAAAAAACCTCGAAAAATTGAATTTTAAAGTCTTAGCAGCCATTAGCTGACCACTCAAAGCAGTATACAGGTTTACTTAATGCACTGTACGAAAGCGAGTTGATTGCACTTTTAGTTAGCGAGTCTACGCCATAGGACTCCCAAAGTTAAGTGAAATCTAAAAAGAAAATCAAATTTTCATTAAAATTTTCGAAAACACAGATTCGACGACAAAATAAAAAAAGAACATGAGTGTTTCCTTGGAAACGAATAGTTTATTCATTGGGTATCAGTTGACTATAATTTAGTTTTGACCTTTACAGAACCTCGAATTGAGAAAAGACTAGTCTCTAATAAATAAAAGTTTGTAATTGCCTCAGTTTGTAACGTGAAATGTATTTTTGAAATAATATTTTTATAGAAAGGCCTTAATTTGAACAAAAATTTCGCTAAAAGTGAACAAAATCATGCAAAAATCATGTGTTCACACAAAACTTTAATCCTAGATAACTCTTCAAAAAACACAAATTTCAAACGAATATTTTAAATTTTTGAATTCTACGCTGTACGAGCTTTTTAATGATACCACTCACATTTCTCTACGATGAATATATCGATCGGCCAAAATTGACTGAACAAAGAAACCCATTTGAGTATATAGTTCCTCCCCCCACAAGTGGGGTCGGAACAATAAACTACTTGCGGACGAGGAGGTAATTGATATTGAGAATGAAATTTTTGATTCAAAAGAGCATTTCACGAGTCATTTTGTTTTATTAATACGGCCTTTTCTCAAATAATGACTTTGAGAGTAGGATAGTTTTTGCAGTAAGCCCTGACCGAACTCGAAGTCAACATCAGTACAACGACATGGACAAGTCAAAAACACGGGCAAGTCTAGATATGAGTCTTATTTTGTCATAAGTCCTACAAGTCTGACAAGTCTTGATCAAGACCTGGATAACACTTGCAGTTTGATTCCCAAGTTAAAATCAACCTTTCAAACATTGGAGTTGAACATTTCGAATTGTAAGAAAACCACCATATCTGAAACGATAAATTAGTAGCCCGAGAAGATCACATTAAGTCGTTTTCAGCCTTTTCAGTACGCGTTTTTGGCACGAGGTTAGCGAAAAATGAGTAAATTTGAAGCATATTCCAGATCTTGATATTGTGACTGGCATTTTACAACAGGCAGAATTACAAAGAAGAATGGTGTGAAGGTTCCCATGTTTTCCCGTGGCTCAATCATAGAAAATATTGTAAATGTTGATCAAGTGATATCCTGTTCGGTCTGGCCAATACATGTCTTGGGTCACGAACCTCATCCTGATTTTTCAAGTTTACATTGTTATTCGCGTAATATCTACGGTGAAACGAAACCAAATATATCTCAGATAGTCTCATCAAAGATACTTTAGGTTCCATTTTAAGTTGGATCTTGAACGATTAACAATGTAAATGACAAGATACCCCGATAAAATATCAGCACTTTAGGAGACTGACTGCATTCTAGATTAAACAAAAAAGAACTTCGTTAGCAAAGTGAAACCTCTTTTTGTACACCGTTTTAAAATTCTAAAAGCGTTCCTTTCTTTTGTACGTTAAAAATCTCTAATTGGCGCAGAGAATAATTGCTCTTTGTCTATGAATTTTGTCTATGAATTTGTCTATGAATTTTGAACAAAAAAAGTTTGTCTTCAATTTAGTTAGTTAACTTCGACAAAAAATACTTCCATTAATTCGAACAGGCTTTTGTATCTTTTGTACGTTGCTTCGCATTAACGTCTATTGTGTAAAGTTCAAAAGCATTATTAAGAAAAATAAAAACTGCTTTGGTTTTTTATATACCCATTTTTTGCCTGTCAATGACATATTTACTAAACCTTTTAATGATGCCTCTCCCGCACCAAAATGTATGTTACTTTTGGTCTAACAACTCGAAAATCTCATTCAGTTGAATATTTGCCTTTGAACTCTTTTGTCTAGTGTTCTCGTTTTTTACTCCTTTTTCAATTTTCTGCTTTCTCGTGACATTCAGTTTATAGAATGGGTTATGTAACAGCTGTTTTAATAATATTTTGGAGCACGCCACATATTTTAATCAGAAGAAATTTTTGTTCAACATACATGTATTGATGGCACCATAGTTGAGTAGTGCAAAATAATTGGAGGGTTTTAATCGTTTCTCTGTTCTTTTTCAATATTTCCAGATAAAAAATACTAGTCTCAGTTTTTGATCCCAATTTTTTATGACTAACAAGGAGGCTCGGTAATGTGCGTTTGCGCATAATTTTCCGACCCCGCTCGACCATGTTTTTTGAACTAATTGTCCAGCAAAGGACAAAGAGATGGAAAACTTTCAAACAAATAATTTTTGTTAGAAAATAACTGATTTATCCATTTAAAAAACCGATTTAGCTTTAGCCACTATACAGATGAAGAAAAAACTCATTATAGAGCCGATAAAAACTGCGATTAAGGAGCGTAAAGGACAAGAAAAACAACAAATTCGAATAAAAACAACAAACATTACGTACGACCAAAACCCAATGACTATCCATTTTATAAAAAAAACTCAATGACAGGGTCAAAACAGCATAAGATAAAAAGAAAACTCAGCCAAATAACTTGCATTTCACCAAAAAAGCGATGGAACCTGTTTTTATGAGAATAATTAACAAAGTACAAGTGGAAAACAAAAAAGGCTAAATTGGAAAAAACATTTACACATTTTAAAAACAAAAAAATTCAAAGTCATGAAAGCGTTTAGCTATCAAATGAAACCATTCAATGGCTTCAATTATACCTTCAAAGAAAACCATTGAGATCTGTTTTTATCCAGAAGCTCATACAACTACAAGAAGAAAAAATACAGACAAAAGTCAAAAAGTCATTTCAATTTTGCGTTTTAACGTTGTGGAAAACTATAAGATCTGAATATATTCACCAAAAATATGCAACTTCAAAGGCTAAGGCGACTTGTCATTATTGCGCCATTTAAGTGATGATCGGACAAGACAGCAAAGCAGAACCTCAAAAATTGTAAAACGTCAATAGATAAACAAATTTCTGAAAACTCGCAAAAAAAAACCGTTGTTTAAATAGTAAAACAGCAATGAGGGCTGTTTTATGGTTCACTTGAAAAAACACTGTTTGTCGTTGTAAAGGGACTACTGTAAAGGGTTGCAGAACTAAAGACTGAAACTGGCAAATCTAAAAACAACATTCTTTTTCTAAACAAAATCCTTGCGTATGTTCATTTGTCTCCGTTTGCACGTAAATTTGACCCTACATATTTGAGGTTGTTTTTCAGAACATTCCGGTTTGTAACTAACAAAAACAAAAATGATAGCCGAAAGATCTTAAAAGTATGCTATGCCAAATTACGATCCAATTATCTTTAAAACCAAAAAGTTCCACAACTGGACCAAACCGGTCTTTCTCCTGCTGCTTGCTTCTTAAAACAAAAAAAATGCTCCAAATGTTACCGAAGTTGCTAATGGGGCCAAAAAGTCATCATACCAATTTTAATTTTTAGATACATGTCGAGTTGTATTAACCAAAAGTCCTTATGTATCAGCTGAAGGCGTTAAAAAATTACCTCAGTAGCTATCTAGATGCCAAATAAGACAATTGAATTTTTAAGTTGTCGAGGCCATAAAATTACTGAGCGTCACTTATAAAACACAATGTTTTCTCACTGAACTCTAACAGATCAAAAAGGAACCTCTCATTAATTCAACCTTCACGTCAATAAGGTGTTTCTTTTAACTAGGATAAAAAATGCAACAAAATATTTCAAAAAGACAGACCAAAAATCCAATCCGAATCATTTTTCATTGCCAAACTGAATCCATTCCGAATTAATTATCAACGATGAGACTCAAACTACCCATATCAGCACTGCGTTGCTGCTAAAAACGCAGTTGTTCTAAAATTTTGCGAATTAGTTTTGTTTGGCAAACGAAAATCAATTTATGCCAAAAAGAAATTGCATTTGAAAAAAAAAATAAATTGATAAAAATTTGCGAAAAACTGCGAAAATGTTAATTCCATAAAATTTTCCGGGGAACCTGAGGTGTAATGGGCCCCTTACTGAGTGATGAAAGATTGTTTCAGCATTTTTGTTTTCTCAACTACCAGTGAAACGGGACAAAGTGGGCCAAAATGCATATTTGGTGCCATTTTTCATGAAAAATACTTAAAAGTGCTGAATTTTCAAGAATTTGGCCAAAAATATTGACAAACTAGTTGGCTAGTTCGTTCAATCAATTCATCAACTCTTTTCTATTTTTAACCGTACAACCAATTGCACTTTTGTTAACAACTTTATCATATTTTGGCTAAAATTGATCAAAATTTAGACAAAAATTACGAAAAATGTGAACAAGGGAACGAAAGTTAGAATAACGTTCCCAATTCTTTAAACCTCGATAACTCCACAAAAAAGCGGAATTAAAAAAATCTTTTTAATTCACACTTGACAAGCTTTGTTATGATACCACTCACCTGTAAGATGAATATATCGATCGGCGAAAAGATACTGAGCAAAAAAACCAGTTGAATATATAGCTCCTCCCCCCACTAAAGTGAGTCGGAACAATTACTGGCCAAACAGCTAAGTTTCAATCATTTCTCTGAATAACTGATTGAATTCTCTAGTCCAGTCAAGCGTATGTTTTTTATTGTTTCCATAAATTGTCCGAAAAAAATTGTGTTGTTTTAAGATAGGCATTCAAATTATGCCTCGAAATGACAGCAAGAAGTTTTGACAACCTTACAAAACTTCGTGCAGTTCTCAGAATGATCTTAAGCTTTCAAAGTTTGGTGCTTGACATCGTTTAACTCTAATTAACAAACCTGTGATGCAAAAAGGAATTGGCATCAGTTTCAGATGCTGTTCGTATTCCCAGAGCCATTTGAATGAACCGTCTGGAAAGTAAGAATTCAACTCGTAGTCGTCCTCCAGTTCTGCTCCTGCGCTGATAGTCACCTCAATCCCGAACCAGCTCTTATTCATGCTGCCAGATGTTACGTTTTCCACAGTGAAATCAATTGCCATTTTTTGTTATTGGCTGAAAAAGTGTATAATGTAGACAATCTGCTATGAATTCGGCATTAAAGTAATTTCAGACCAGAAATAAGTGTGCAGGTTTTTTGGATTGCACCCAAACGCATAATCGCAGTCACTCAAATTGCAATTGACAGCTGACATTCAATAAAATGAGAAAATTACCGCCCTGCGACGGTAGTTTCTCAAGAGCGGTGCCGGATATATATTATATAATACAAGTAGTCTACATTTAGTTCGTTTTTCGTCTACATTTGTTCATCTTTTTCTTATTGGCCAGGTATCTGGCTATCAGCTGCCAAAACTACTGCTAACACTTGCAACTGAAGAGCTCGCTAGCATTATTTTTCAAGAAATCAACGCTTCGTAAGATTATATATATATATATATATATATATATATATATATATGTATATATATATATATATATATATATATATATATATATATAT
>NW_027451787.1:0-36905 GCF_964194025.1 Convolutriloba macropyga
GAGAGAGAGAGATTGAGAGAGCAATAAGCAATCCCGATTACTATAGACGCATCTTGATAGTACGCTTTTTTGGGCATCAAATATTTGGGCATCAATTCTTGTGTATCCATTTGGTCTCATTTCTCAAATGTTTTGAGCTTATTTGCTATTAAGGCATCAAATTTTTTGGCATCTATTTGGATCATCAATTGTATTTCAAATGTTCAAGTTCATACTTGAAAAAATTACCTAGTTTGTGGATCATTTTGAACAATTTTTTTGTATAAAATAGATAAATGGTAAGAAAAAAGTTTTGTTCAGTCAATGATACGTTTTTGATTTCCGGTTAATGGATGTGAAAAAAAAGCATTTAAAAGGCTAGAATGGTCTCGACAAAAAATATGAGAAATTTTTTTCTTAAAACAAGATGATTTGAACGCACAAAAAGATGATTTTTTATATACTTGCGTGTTCATGAGCTACTTTTTTTTGGTGATTTTCATTGGGCAAGAACAAAACAAAAAATAAAAACATCATAACAGAAGTTGTATTTGTGAAATTCTAAGCTACTTGTGTAGAAATGAAACGCTCAAAACTATGAAAAAAAGGAAGAATCACTGCCTGCAATAAGTTAATGGTTTCAAGATTTCCGAACGTTATAATCCAATTGCTTGTCCAAATCAACATTTTCATACAAGCACTAAAACTCGAAAAAATGAATAATGTAGAAAAAAATGTTCATAGTTTTTAAAGAGAATTATCTTCCAATTAACAGCAAAGTTTTTTCGATTTTACACTATACTTACCGTAACAAACATTCCTTTCATTCATTTTGGTTCTCTCTTGCTCTCTCTTTTTTCAAACACTGTATTTTTATGGCGATATTTTGAATCCCTCGAATTTCTGTGAAAAGATTAGGTTAATTTTGAAAAAAATTTTGCTCTTTTCTGATTTACAACTGATTCCTTAATCCTGAGGTCTGTTGGCCTATTTGATTCCTCGCCGAATATTTAATTGTCAATCACTCAAATAAAATAGGGCACCAAAAAACTACGTACAACAGAATTTTTTTCTCTCTAAGCGTCAGTGATCTGACCTGAGGCGTGAAAAAATTGCGTAAAACTGAGTGTCATTAAAGAGGTTTCAATTCAGTTTTCCCCGCATAGCTAGACAAGTAAGATGAGTAAGCAGTTTTATTTCTTATTGTTTGCAGCACAACAGTACAAAAACAACAGCAACTCAACTCCAAACGAATATCAAGTGCGTAGCGCGCATAGAAACGTTACAGAAAAAGTAGCAGATATAAGGCAGTTTTTTTGTATCAGGGGACTACTGATTGACCGCTAGAGCAACAAAACCGCCAAATTGGGGTTCTTTTAAGAAACCCTGTAGAAAGTTGTTCTCTCGCGAGAATGCGTAAAGTCTGAGTGCAAGAAACGAGATTGCAATACTATCTTCTCCGCTTAGCTAGACAAAATGATTAAGCTGCTTTAATTTCCATTGTTTGCGGTGTTGTTGTAACTCCAATAAACAATTCTCAAGGAAAAAACAACAGCAACTCAAAATCAATTCAATATCCATTACAGAGCGCGCAAGCAAACGTTACAGAAAAATTGGCATATTTAATGAATCTGCCGAGATTTCATGACAAATTTGTCTAAAAGCAATACATGGCGTCCAATTTTTGTAAAGAAAATTTAAAAGCGTGATAAATCATTACTGGTGAATTGAGTTGAAAAGAAAACAAATTTTTTATGTTTGTTTCGTTTAGGAAAACTATTTAGGTGTACGTAGCTTATTGGTGGCTAAGTGTAAAATCTTAGTTTTGACTAAAAAGTTTGTTTGTACAAGTGGGGAATTCCTATCACAAAGCCTGTCAATCTCTAACGGGAATTAAATCTGGTGCATAGAGTGCAAGCAAACGTTAAAGAAAAAGTAGCAGAATTAATGAATCTCCAGAGACGGAATTGCGCCATTTTTTTTTCATCAAATGCAAAAAACTTCTTGACAGAAAACAGACAGAAAATTTAAGTGACACTATCGATTATGTTTTGTGTCAAAATACGCTCAAATGGAATGAAATTTTTTATTAGGTGTTGTTTTACACTATATTTACCGTAACAAACATTTCTTTTATTCATTTTAGTTTTTTCTTGCTCTCTTTTTTTTACACACTGCATTTTTGTCGCGATATTTTGAACTCCTCAAATTTCTGTGAAAAAATGAGGTTATTGATGAAATATTTTTTTGCTATTTTCTGATTTACAACTGATTCTTGATTCCTTTACTGATTCTTAAATAAAATTGTGCACCAAAACTGACGTACAACAGATTTTTTTCTCTCTAAGCGTCAGTGATTAGAACACAGGCGTGACAAAACGCGTAAAAACTGAGTGTCATAAACGAGATTTCAATTCTTTTTTACCCGCTTAGCTAGACAAGTACGATGAGTAAGCTGCTTTACTTTTCATTGTTTGCGGCGCTGTTGCAATTCTAATATCCAGTTCTCCAGTACAAAAACATCAGCAACACAACTCCAAAAGAACATCTAGCGCGTACCATGCTTGGACACGTTACAGAAAAAGTAGCAGATTTAATGCAGGTTTTTTTCGCTTCAGGAAATTACTGATTGACCGATAGAGAAACAAAACAAAAAAATTGGGTATCTTATCAAAAACCCTGTCAAAATTGTTCTCTCGCGAGAATGCGTAAAGTCTGGGTGCTGAAACCGAGATTGTAATTCTATTTTCTCCGCCTATCTAGACAAGATGATTAAGTTATTAAGGTGTTCTATTTTTTTTGTTTGCATTGCTGTAGCGATTCCGATATCCAGCACCACAGTACAAAAACAGAGGTAACTCAATTCCAAACGAATATCAAGTGCGTAGCGTGCATGGAAACACTATAGAAAAAGTAGCAGATTTAGTGCATTTTTTTCGTTTCAGGGAACTACTGATTGACCGATAGAGCAAGAAAACCTACAAATTGGGGTTCCTATCAAAAACCCTGTCAAAAGTTGCTCTCTCGTGAGAATGACTTAAAGTCTGAGTTGAAAGCCGCAATTTTGTCTTGTCCGCTTAGCTAGACAAGATGATTAAGCTGCTTTATTTTTCATTGTCTGCGGTGTTGTTGTGATTCCGATAAACAATTCGCAAGGACAAAACAACAGCAATTCAAATTCAAAACAATATCTAGTGCAGAGCAGGCAAGCAAACGTTACAGAAGAAATAGCAGATTTAATGAACCTGCAGAGACGGAGATGTCACAAGAAACTTGTCTAAAAGCAACACATAACGTCTTTTTTGTAGAGAAAATTTAAAAGCGTGAAAAATCGCTGCTGGTAATTTGAGTTGAATGGAAAATAAGTTTTTCTATGTTTGTTGCACTTTAAGAAAATTATTTAGGTGTACGTAGCTTATTGGTGGCATAGTGTAAAATCTCAGTTTTGGACTATTAAATTTGTTTGTTCAAAAGTTTATTATTCTTTAGGTTTAGCGACTGAGACTTTTCAACGTGTTTCATGCTTCTTCTTCCAGGGTCAAATCAACAAAGTGCAGAATTCTTATCACAAAACCTGTCAAATGTGCTTCTCTAACGAGACTTATATCTGGTGCATAGTGTGCAAGCAAACGTTACAGAAAAAGTAGCAGGATCAATGAATTTCAAGAGATGAAATTGTGCCAGTTTTTTAATCAAACTTGTAATGAATGCAAAACAGAAAGAGAATTTAAGTTTGCAGACACTAATCGACTATGTTTTGGGTCAAAATACAGCTAAAAGGAATCAAATTTTTTATTAGGTGTCAAAAAAGCAAACCTTTGCAGTCTACTGGGAATGTTTTTTTAAAGATTCTGTTCCTAAATTTTAAGAAAATACTGCTCCTACGCATAACTCTAGGTATGTCAGCCATTTTTTCAACAAAAAGCAGTAAGAGTTACTAGAGAAATTGGCAAAAATTTCTGAATTAAATTTTTTTAATTCTTTATTGGCAGTTTCAGAGCAACAATAGGGAACAAAAACCCTTCTCTCCGAAACTTTGGAGGACAAATATTTGTAACTTTGACCCAGATGTCGAAAGAAACTTGTCTAAAAGCAATACAGAAAGTCTTTAGTTGTGCTATATAACCACTATCCAGCCATCTCATAAGTTTTTCTTTCGAAAATGCGGTCTCATTTCCTAGTTAAAAATTAAAACAAAAACGGAAACAGCTCACTCGGCAGATTTTCTGCTATTGTTTTTTTCCATACCATTTTTTACAATTATTCTGCCCAGAACCACCACACCCGATGATCAGCGGCAAATAGAAGCAACTAAAAATAATAGTAAAAACAAGAGAGGGAGCATCAATGTCGCCATAAATTGAAACTTCATTTTTAACCAATCAAAAACTAGACCTTCTTGTCTCTTTTTGGTTTAGTGGTTGATTCATCAAGTCAAATTGAGTTTTCATGGCAAATGGAATGTTTGGGGTTCAACCCCAAGCGTTGTCTTCCGACTTGATGTATAATTATGAAAATAAGTGCTTCAAAAACAGAATCATTACTTTAGGAAGGTTTTACAAAAAACACCCCTCTGAGACTGATAGTAACGCTGGGCTTATTGAGATTGCAAAACAATTTTGTTGAACTGCTTTGCAGATCAGTTTTCGTTATTGACCGAAATTAAAATTGATTTTATGATGAAATTAATTAATTCAAAGCTATGACTATAACTAACCCAGAAACAGTGATAGGGTTAAACAATCTAGAAAAAAAAACAGAAAAAGATTATAAGATAAATTAAAACAACGACAGTATTATGGTATCAAAGAAAAATTATTTGAAGCATTAACGAATAAATAAATTTACAATTTAATCAATTTTAAAGATTGAATGTTTATCTAATCAAAAACAAACACCTCAAGCTTTAGAAATATTAGAAATTCCATTACGCCTAACACTATCTGATTATATTAATCATCAGACCATTACAGTTGGCAAATAGAAGAATAGAAACCCGTAAGTAATGGGAACACAACGAATTAAGATGTTAGAAATAAAACAATTTGCTATATACTCACACAAACTTAGTTACTAGAAAAGTGGGCAACAAGTTCCGAATTGAATTTACTAATATATTTATTGGCAGTTTCAGAGCAACAATCAGAAATGAAAAACCTTTCTCTCGGAAGCTTTGGAAGACCAATAATTGGAAATTTGACCCAGATGTCGAGATCAAGATTTTTTAGATGTTTAATGCAAAGAGCATTAACAATTCTTTTATTGAGATTAAAATTTCTAGTGTTAACAATTCTTGCGGAGATTCTAGTAGTGAAGACATGCGAAGCAGGTTCGCTGGTACATTTTCTCCGCGAAGCGATTTCAATGGGGCAATGAATGAAAAAGAAGTTAAAGCTTGTGCTCAAGATAAAAAAATGAATTAATCAGCAAAGCTGCCCCTACGGTGATTTACACTAACAGAAATCATTTAAGAAAACAAAGACATGATGGATTATATGATGATACTTTAAAAATCTCTAAACAACTATATTCAACAAACGTTAATACTCAAGAACACCTGGCTAAATTTAATTTTAACTACGTTCGATAATTTAAGAGTTAATATGTTTCATATAATAATATAACTGTGGATCTCATTTTTTTGTTATATTTTTAATGAAAAGGCGTGACAATAGTTTGAAACTGCTTCGCAGTGAAATTGTTTTGCAGATAAAACCACAACCACAAGAATTATCGAAAAAAATTTGTAGCCCAAAAAAAAACAAATTTTAATATAAAAAGAATAATACCGTTATGCAAATTGAAACATTGTCAGCTGATTCAATTAAAAAATTGTGGTTTAGTAATTTATTATTTATTATTAATTCATACAGAGAGTTCTAGATGTCTTTTTCAATTATGCTTGGGCTATACACCTGATGAAAATCACTGGCGTATCTATAACTAATCGATTTTACTAATTGACTAACATTTTTACTGGGTTGTGGTTACAGATTCCAGATTACCAGAAAACTTATGGGTTGATAAAGTAAACAAATTTTGTTTAATAAAACTTTTAAATTTTTACTTGAACACATTAAAATAGAACTACACTCAACATAAAGTGACTTAAAAGCAGTTTTTACAAAAAGATTTAATAGAACAAATTTACGAAAATTAATTAACAATTGTGTGTATGTGTAAATGATGGTTATAATTGAATAAACGAACTGAAGGACAGGCTGATAAAATTTGACAAAAATAAGCATTCAACATCTAATTTGACACCTATCAATGCACAAGCATTCTTGAAATAGTTAAATACCACCTTACTTCTAATAAACAAAACCAAAGTTTAAAGTTTGGGGTTATGCCAAGAAAGCTGATGAACGTTTTTTTCAAAAGGATACACATCTAATTAGAAAAGAGAATTCTTAAAATTCCAAAATAATTCTAAAAACACTACCAACAACATGTAATATAGTAGAAAATTAGAAAGTAAATATTATGAACAAGAGTATCTAAAGTCTGTGATTAAATTTGAATCTAATATTGAACTTTTAGATTCAGTTAGCATCAAGGAAAACTCCTTCGCAGACAGACTTCCGGACAACAACGAAGCAGATTTCTCAAGATGTGTTTAAAAAAATAATGACAAGAAGCAGATTCAATCAAGGTAAACAGGCAATTTCAACACCAAAGCTTTATTTTTTAACATTGGCTAAAGCACATCAATTCTTCTTCAATTAAATTGATAGTAGTGATATGGAAAAAACGTAAAAAACGTATTGTTAACAACTTGCCTACTCCTATTAACAATAAATATATTAATGTTAATAAAGGATGTAGCGATAACAAATTATTGAAAAAAATTATGAATAAAGATATAAAAAACAAAAACCTAGGTGAAGTTCTCAGACTCACTACAGATAAACGCCAATCAGAACCTAATGATACTACAAGAATTATAACAGAGAAATTTGAAGTAGTTTTTCGAAACATCAAAAATTTAAATACTCTTTCTGAGAGTTAATCTAACACCAAAAGTCACGTTATTCAAAAGTGTAATATAGTCGATAGTGATACTATCAAAAAATGTAGTGATATGAACTAAATAATAATTAAACGAAACAAGACTTTGTTATAAAAAGGTCTAATCAAAACACTACTAATGTACGGTTGAATGATATTGTCATAGAGAATCAGATGAAAAAATCAATCTATCAGAGAAGCTGCTTCACAGATTATGAAGACAAAATTATAGTACTTAACAGCTATATTATTAGAAAGAAAATTGGTTGACGAAAAAATAAGCAAGACATGAGACACATTATCAACTTAACTAACCAGATATAAAAAAAAGAAACTGAAAGCCTTCGGCTAGTGAAAATGAACAAAGCAACAGCACCAAGCGAAACCTTTTCATATCGTAGCATATCTACAATCACAGAACAATTGATCAACAATTAAGAAAGCAGGTAATAATTTTAAAAATAATCAAAAAAATTATCAGGTGCTTAAAAATTCTTTTGAATACTGATACTAACAATTGCAGTAGAAAATTTTTTAACTAAAAGACTTAAATTACTGTAATAGGATAATCCTACTCAATACCAACAGCGTTTGCAATAGTGACATTATCAAAAACAATTAAACTAAAACAAAAACAAGATCATAAAATATTATCAGGTCTATATATTAACGAGAAAGCTTAGTGATATGTTTATTAGGCTATACATTACGTCAATAAAGGTTAATAAAAGAGATAACAACGAGTATGAAGAGTTAGTTAAAATCTCTGAAGACTCTAAAAAGAACATAAAATAGGCTAAGCGTTTTTTAACCAAAGATAATACTGTTAAGTGATTTTAATGTCTGTAGAATTGATAGAGTTAGTAATAAAAATAGTTGACAGTTAATGTTATTATTAATATATAGTTTATGTCAATGTTAGTGTTAATGCTAATGCTAATGTTAAAGTTAATGTTTATTTTATTGCTTATGTAGATTTATAGCTGATGTTAATATACAGTTAACGCTAGAGTTGAAGTTAATTTATAAGTAATTTAAATTAGTATAATTATATCTATTACCTCCTTGCTGTACTTAGAAATTGTTTTCTATACTTTTGTACATCACTTATACCCACCCCGGCAGTAGTAATTTTATCTATATCAGAATTTGATGATAATACTCTACAGAATAATTGACTTGCTGTTGGTGAACCAATATTACTAGATATCTTCAATTCACTAACGTGATCATTAGCATTTCTTTCCAAAACTATCTGCTGCTCTACCAAATTTTTTTGGAAGTTTTTCAAACATTCTGCCACAATAACAGCATCAGACACCGATATTGATTCATTTCTTTGACATTTTATACATGAACTTTTTCACATTTTTGTACTTTTTGCTAAACAAAACTATAAATATTGATAGCACCAACATATTGTCTACTATCAAAACAATACGAAATACTTTTAATGTTTTTGAAATTTTGTTTTTTCAAAATATCAAAAATAACTAAGGGTTTACCACAGTCCAAGATTGATACACCTATTACTATGTCTACTACAACTTTTGCTAAACTTTTGAAAAGAAAATAGAAATTACTTATGCAAAATCTTGTGTAACTCAATAAGAAACTTAAACATGTCTTCTTTTTCATATCTCATTTTCCAAAAGTTAATTATTACCATTTTTGACTCACCCGGTATATCTACCCTTGGATTCATTAACTTATAAAAGTTATTTCGAAATAAGTAGTTAGTTTCCTCATGGGAATAGTTGTGTATACTATTTACATAGAATCTTTCATCGCCAAAAATATACAAATTCTTTTTGTCTTCTCTTGTTGTAAGCACCACATCATCTACATTTTGTATTCCATGTTCCGTTACAACTGATCTTCCGATATTCATCACTGCATTAGAGTAATCATCTCTTTTACTTTTTTTTGTCCTTTTCTGCAAAACTTTTTTGTTTTATTATTTGACTTTGACATTATTCCCAGAAACTCAATTATAACAGCGCTATCAAGTTCTTGTTCAAAATTGCCTGGACTTTTATTAGTAGTATTACCTGGTTTATCAGGATTACTCAGATTAGAATGTTAATTGTCAATACAACCCTCAGCTAAACTCGAAGCTACATGCATCTGTAAAATGCAGTTGTAAGTCCTTGAGGTTAGACTCTGTCACATTTTGGAAGAAGTTATTCAAATTTAGTTTACTTAGTTCTAAAATGGTACCACCAACATACAAAGGAGTTTCATATTCTACTTTTCTTTTTCTGTTTTCAATCATTGTACAATCATTATCACACTCAGTGCACGCTCAGTATCATTCCTAAACTTTGGCTTACAAGCACAAAAAAATTTTCTGCGTAAATATGAACTTCGCCTGACATAAATTCATTACATTCATTTATATTCCCCAAATACAGAATTGTTCCTTATTTCCACATATCTTTCTCAGCATCAGTTTTAGCTTCAACATTTTTCTGTATTTTATTCTGTAAAAACCTCTAAACATAAAAATTTGCTGGAAGCTACTAATTATATTTATCTTAGTAACCTCTAGTCTCATACTAATATAGAGTTTTTACATTCTTTGAATTAGACATTTCTTAGTTTTATCATAATGATCCAGCACTAGCTTCTCACTCCTACTGGAACCTTTCTATCCATATACCCTAACCCTTCTTCTTAAGTTTTTCTTTGTCAAAAATGGATATGTTCTTTTTTTTTTGTTTCTAGCAACGCCGGTGTACTCAAAACCACACCATAAAGCAATCAAAGTCACTAACAATAACATGCTCAAATTATTTATAAGTTAACCTCTTCGTCATTATTAGTTGATGTAGGTTTTTAACAACCACCTACCAGATTGTCTTACCAGTACTATGAACAAGTATAATTATCTTACCCTTGTTACCACCAATGAATCTAATTATTGTTGGTGGATCTTTATCACTATTAGTCTTATTGTCACTTGTAGTAATAATATCACTATTACTTTTACTAATGCTATTGCTCTTGCTCTCTTTTTCATCTATCATCCATAGTACGACACATTAAAAACTCTTCTACTATTATCAAGATTTTTGATCATATGTGCATCTTGTAAAGTATCTAGTTTAATGTCACTTGTTCTTAACCAACAATTAAAAATTTAACCAGTTTGACTACCTTAGTTAAATGGATTAGGACCAAACTCTCTCGAATTTGTCTTAAAACTTTCATTACAACAATTACTCAATGTTACTACATCAGTCTTTAAATACTCTAGTTTGAACTTGGTTCCTGCCTTACATCTACTCTCATTATTAATCATATTTACTTCATGTTGTGATGTTGTTGACTGACAGTCTTCTTTTGTCAGATTGTCTATAACCTATTTAGTTTACTTAGTTCTACAATAGTACCACCAACACACAAAAGTGATTCAGATTCTACTTTTTTGTTTTCAGTCAATGTACACTCATTACACTCAATATCATTCCTAAACTTTGGCTGATAAGCACAAAATCTTTTCTTCGTCAATAAGAAATTAGTCTGACACAAGTTCATTAGATTCAGACATATACCCCATATAGAGAATTGGTCTCTTATTTTCACATATCTTTCTCAGCATCGGTTTTAGCTTCGATATTTTTCTTTATTTTATTCTGTAAAAACCTCTAAACATATAAATTTGCTGGAAGCTTATAATTATATTTATCTTAGTAACCTCTAGTCTCATACTAGTATAGAGTTTTTACATTCTTTGAATTAGACATTTTTTAGTTTCATCATTATGATCTAGCGCTAGCTTCTCACTCCTACAGGAACCTTCTTTCTATTCATATACCCTAACCCTTTTTCTTAAGTTTTTCTATGTCAACAATGGATGTGTTCTATTTTTGTTTTTAGCAACGCGGGTGTACTCAAAACCACACCATGAAGCAAACAAAGTCACTATTACAAACAAACTCAAATTATTTGTAAGTTAACCTCTTCGTCAATCCTAATTAATATAGGTTTTTAGCAACAACTTAGCAGACTGCCTTACCAGTACTACTTTGAACAAGTCTAATTATCTTACCCTTATCTTACCACCAATAAATCTAATTAGTGTTGGTGGATCTTTGTCACTATTAGTCTTATTGTCACTCGTAGTAATAATATCACTGTTACTTTTACCAATGCTATTTCTCTCTCTTTCTTTTTTTTATCAATAATCCATAATACCAGATAAAAAAGTCTTCTACTCTTATCGAGGTCGTTTATCATATGTACATCCTGTAAAGTATCTAGTTTATTGTCATTTTTGTTAACCAACAGTTAATATTTAAACTAGTTTGACTGACATAGTTCAATGGATTAGGAGAAAAATCTCTCAAACTTGTCCCAAGAGATTCATTAAAAGAATTACTCAATGTTTCTACATCAGTCTTTAAACATTCTAGTGTGAACTTTAGTCCCGTCTTACATCTACTCTCATTATTAAACATATCTACTTCATGTTGTGATGCTGTTGACCTACAGTCTTCTGTTGTCTGATGGCCTAAAAATATTTAGTTTACTTTGTTCAAAAATAGTTTCACCAACATACAAAGGTTATTCATATTTTATTTTTCTCTTTCTGTTTTCAATCAATGTAAAATTATCACACTCAGTATCCTTCCTAAACTTCGACACTTTTCTTTATTTTGTTCTGTATAAAACCTCTAAATACATAAACTTGCTTTAATCTAAGAGGTCTATTTATCTTAGTAACTTCTAGTTCCATACTAATATAGAACTTTATCATTCTTTGAATTAGACAGTGTTCAGTTTTATCTTTTGGATCTAGCACTTGCGTCTCACTCCTACAGGAACCTTCTTTCTATTCATATATCCTAACCCTTCTTCTTAATTTTCTATGTCAACAATGAATGTGTTCTTTTTTTATTTTAGCAACACCGGTGTACTCAAAATCACACCATGAAGCAATCAAAGTCACTAACAATAACATGCTCAAATTATTTATAAGTTAACCTCTTCGCCATTATTAGTTGATGTAGGTTTTTAGCAACCACATACCAGATTGTCTTACCAGTACTATGAACAAGTATAAATATCTTACCCTTGTTACCACCAATGAATCTATTTATTGTTGGTGGATCTTTATCACTATTAGTCTTATTAGTCACTTGTAGTAATAATATCACTATTACTTTTACTATTGCTATTGCTCTTGCTCTCTTTTTCATCTATCACCCATAGTACGACTGTACTATTAGTCGCGAATGAATCTGATTGGTGTTGATCAATCTCTGTCGTTATTAGTCTTATTGTCACTTAGTAGTAGTCCTAATATCACTATTGCTTTTACTAATGCTATTGCTCTTGCTCTCCTTTTTATCTATTATCCATAATAACACATATAAAAACTCTTCTACCATTATCGAGGTCTTTTATAATCTGTACATCATGTAAAGTACCTAGTTTAATGTCACTTGTTTTCAACCAACTATTAATATTTTAATCAGGTTGACTGAACTAGTTCAATGGATTAGGACCAAACTCTCTCATACTTGTCCTAAAAGATTTATTTAAACTTTTACTCAATGGTTCTACATCAGTCATTGAATACTCTATTGTGAACTTTGTTCCCGTCTTACATCAACTCTCATTTTTAAACATATCTACTTTTTGTGGTGATTTTGTTGACCTACAGTCTTCTCTTGTCAGATTGCCTATAACATCTTCTTTGCTGGTCAGTTTGAAATAATCATATTGGTATAATGTCTTTCTTTCATATCCACAAGTTTTTGTCATATTATCAAGGATTAAACTCAAAAATTTATATCTGTCTCTGAACATTGAACATCCAACAGTAAACATCATAGCTTTACCATTAGCATTACTTTCATCTTGTCATTGTTTTCTTTAATTGTCTCATAGAATATAAGACTGAAGGCATAACGACTACCATTATGAAATACAACGGGTACGATATTTCCTTATTTATATCTTATATTACATATTTTACTGGTCATCTATAACTTAGTTGTTTCTTGACACCGATTTCTAACATTATCTCTACACTCTTTCTTGCATATATGACAAATATTAGTACTATCATGATACAACTTATCTTCCTCTGTAAGCACTAGCTCTTTCTCATTATTGAAGTTGTACAATATTTCAATCTCTAGTATACTTTAAGGAAACATCTAATACAATCTAGTCAAAAGTAGTCCCTAATATTCTTCGCAGAATCGGTCAATCTTAATCTCAGTTTTGAAACCAACAGCTATTGTTTTATGTTCAGATACTATTTGTATATTTTTGTACTAGTCTCCATATCTACCTTACAACATTCTGTATCGCCACACATAACATTTGTTACTTCTTGTTTGTTGTGTTTTTATGAAAGTGATTTCTGTCTTATAGGGCATAAAATCTTAACTGTGAATAAAAGACCACATGCACGAGTTCTGTAATTAATCTCAGAGATATGCCAATGAGTTAAATCATAACGGAACCATGAGCAACTTCTAGTGGTACTAGGTCTTTCTAACAATACCCGTATTTTCTTTATCAAGACACAGCGACTATCCCAAAACAGTATTCTAACACCCTCTCAAACATCATTCTTCAAAGATTACTCTTTATGAAATCATTTCTACATATTATTATTTGATATTTACCATTTTTCTAGTGTTCACAATCATTTTTCGTTTTATATTTATAATCTCTACTGCCATTGAATGTCAAAGTGTTTGTTTTAACACAAGTTGGTGTTAGATTAACTGCTTGACTTCGATCATTGATATATATCTCTTCACTATCGATAACATAGAACTGTTTACCATTAGGAATAGATTCTAATAACTAGTTTTCATATATGACTACTTTAACTCTATTATGTCTATTATGAGTACTCATATGAGTAGTTAAAGCTCTGTGATTATTGAACTCCTCGTCACTTTCAGTACAAATATAATTATTAAGTTTAATATAAGTAGCAGTGTTTATGATGGCATTAGTGTTAGTGTCAATGTTAGTCTCAGTGTTACTGTTTGTGTTAATGTTAGAATTAGTTTTGGTGCTGTCTTTTTCGTTTCCTTCTTGAAAAAATTATTTTACTAGTTCTTTATGTTCCATTAGTTGTTTGATGTTTGGCAAGATCTCTCGTTGACTTGAAACTTTTATTGCAAAAATCACAGGCGATGGTATTATTGGTTTCGTTTGACATCTTGTTTTATACAGTGAACTTTGCAAAAGGAAAAACAGAAGCAAAAAAATGCAACTATAAACCATGGAAAGACTGTTGTATTACATGAAAAAAAACAAGGAGAGCACTCTTGTTATAAAAGTTTAAAAAATATAAGTGAAGGAATAACATGATCATTTGGGTAATCATTACATAAACAATAATTTATACAAATATATTGTTTAATCTACTAAAACATACATCATATTTCAGATTCAAGCGTGCTATGTGTCTACTATATGTTTATCTTCATAGATAAAGCCTTGGTAATAAAAAAGCAGTTATAAGGAACATGTTTATAGATATAATACATTCAAACAAATTTATTATAGATAAATAGTCATATTACCTCTATGTTTGTCTATAGCAACTCTCATTTGGCTACAGCAACGCCATGTTTGCCTACAGCGACTCTATGTTTATCTATAATATTGTCAGATAAACTGTTTCACAGATCAGCAAAAGCTATTTCATAGATCTATATTGTTAGAAAACGTTTTTTAAATCTCAGGAAAACTGTTTCATATATATCATCATACGTCACGTTTCATATATCATCATATATATCATTGTTCTTCAACTTATCCTTGTTACCACCAATGAATCTAATTAGTTTTTGTGGATCTTTTTCACTAATAGTCTTATTGTCACTTGTAGTCCTAATATCACCATCACTATTACTAATGCTATTGCTCTGGCTGTCTTCTTTATCTATCATGCAAAATACCACATAAAAACTCCTCTACTATTAACGAGGTCTTTTATCATCTGTACATATTGTAAAGTATCTAGTTCAATGTCACTTGTTTTCATTAAAACCATTACTCAATGCTTCTACATCAGACTTTAAATACTCCAGGGTGAAATTTGTTCCTGTCTTATATCTACTCTCGTTTTTAAACATATCTACTTTGTGTTGTGTTTTTGTTGACCTACAGTCTTCTCTTGTCAGATTGCCTATAACATCCTTTTAGTTGTTCAGTTTGAAATTTTCATTTTGGTACAATTTTTTTTCATAGAAATAAGTTTTTGCCATTATATCAAGGATCAAACTCAAAAAGTTTTATCTGTCTCTGAACATTAAATTTCCAACACTAAACATCATAGCTTTACCATTAGCATTACTTTCCTCTTGTCATTGTTCTCTTTAAATATCTAAATGAATATAAGACTGAAGTCGTAACCACTATCAATTTGAAATACAACGAGTATTATTTTTTCTTGTTTATATCTGAACAAACATGTTCTGCTGGTCATCTATACTTAGCTGTTTCTTGACACCAATCTGTAATTTTATCTTTACAATTTTTCTTGCATAAAAAACAAATATTAGTACTATCATGACACAACTTATCTTCCTCTATAAGCACTATATGTTTCTCATTATTGAAGTTGTACAATATTTCAATCTCTAGTAAACTTTAAAGAACCATTTAAAACAATCTAGTCAAAACTAGTCCCGGTAATGTTCTTCATCGAATCGGTCAATCTTAATCTCAGTTTTAAAACCAACAGCTATTGTTATATGTTCAGATACTATTTGTTTATTTTTGTAGTGGTCTCAATATATATATTACAACATTCTATATTACCACACATAACATTCTTTATGTTTTGACTGTTATTTTGTTGCAAAAATGATTTCCGTTTTTTTAGAGCATACAATCTTAATTTTGAATTCAACAGCACATTCCCGATTTCTGTGATATCTCTCATATTCATACCAATCAATACATTCAAAACAGATCCAAAACAAACTTCTAGTTGTATTAGGTCTGGCTAACGATACCTGCATTTCCTTTATCAAAGCACAGTGACTCTCCCAAACTAGTATTCTAAAACCCTCTCTAACATCACTCTTCAAAGATCACTCTCTATGAAATCATTTCTACAGTTTAATATTTGATATTTACCATCTTTCTCATGTTCACATTCATCTTTTGTTTTATTTTATAATCTCTACTACCATTGAACGTCAAAGTGTTTGTTTTAATCTGAGCTAGCATTTAATTAAATACTTGATTTGGATCATTGGTTCATATCTCTTCACTATCGATAACATAGAAATGTTTACCATTAAGAATAAATTCTAATAATCAGTTTTCATTACTCTCTACTTTAACTCTGTTATGTCTATTATGAGTACTCATATGAGTAGTTAAAGCTCTGTGATTATTGAACTCCTCGTCACATTCAGTGAAAATATAATTATTACTGTAACTATAAGTAGTAGTGTTATTGATAGCATTAGTGTTAGTGTCAATGTTAGTCTCACTGTTACTGTTAGAGTTGATGTTGGAATTGGATTTGGTGCTGTATTTTCCATTAGTTGTTTGATGTTTGGCAAGATCTCTCGTTGACATGAAACTTTTTTCCTAAAAAAATTGACTTGAAACATTCCTAAACTTGAAACATTGACTTGAAACATTCGTTGACTTGAAACATTCGTCAGCTTTGGCTTACTAGCACAAGATCTTTTGTGTCATTAAGAACTTAGTCGGACAGAAAATCATTAGATTCACATTTATTCCACAAATAGAGAGTTGTTCCTTTAATTCCACATAGCTTTGTCAGCATCAGTTTTAGCCTCGACACCTTTTTTAACTTTATTCTGTGTATAGCCTCTAAACATATAAACTTGCATGAAACTAAAAACTCTGTGAATTTTAGTAACCTTTAGACCCAAACTAACATAGAACTTTAACATTCTTTGAAAGAGACAATATTTAGTTTTATCATTTTGATCTAGCACTAGCTTCTCACTCTTACAGAAACCATTCTTTCTCTTCACATACCCTAACTCTTCCTCTTCAAATTTTATGTTTCAACAATGGATGTGTTCTTGTTTTCTTTCCAGCAACACCGGTTTACTCAAAATCACACAAAATGAAGCGACCCAATTCACAAATACTGACATACTCAATTTCTTTATGAGTCAACCTCTACGTCATTCCTAATTGATATAGGTTTCTAGCATCCACATAAAGGATTGTCTTACCAGTACTATGAACAAGTCTAATCATCTTAACCTTGTTACCACCACCGAATCTAATTAGTGTTGTTGGATCTTTGTTGCTATTAGCCCTTTTGTCACTTTTAGTCCTAAAATCACCATTACTATTACTAATGCTATTGCTATTGCTCTTTTTTTATATGTCATCCATAATACCACAAACAAAAACTCTTCTACTATTATCGTATTCTTTCATCATTTGTAAATCTTGTAATGTATCTAGTTCAATGTCATTTGTTTTTAACCAACAACTAAAAATTTAACCAGCTTGACCACCATAGTTTAATGGATTAGGACCAAACTTTCTCATACTTGTCCTAAAATATTCATTAAAATAATTACTCAATGTTTCACATCAGTCTTTAAACACTCTAGTGTGAACTTTGTTCCTGTCTTACATCCACTCTACTTATTAAACATGTCTACTTCATGTTGTGATAATGTCGACCTACAGTCTTCTCTTGTCAGATTGCCTATAACATCTTTTAAGCTGGTCAGTTTGAAATAATCATATTTCGTTTAATGTCTTTTTTTCGTATCCAAAAGCTTTTGCCATGTTATCAAGGATCATGTTCACACATTTATAGCTGTCTCTGAACCTTTAACTACCAACACATTAAACATTAAACATCATAGCTTTACCATTTTCATTCCCTTCCTCTTTTCGTTGTTCTCTTTAAATATCTTATAGAATAAAAGACTTAGACTAAAGGCATTACCACTACCACTTTGAATTACAACGGGTATTATAAGTTCTTGTTTATATCTTAAATTACATATTCTACTGGTTGTCTATACTTGGCTGTTTCGTGACACCGATCTCTAACTTTATCTTTACAATCTTTCTTACATAAAAGACAAATATTTTTGTACTATCATGACACAACTTATCTTCCTCTGTAAGCACTAGCTCTTTCTCAAAATTGAAGTTGTACAATATTTCATTCTATAGTAAGCTTTAACGAAACTTTTAATACAATTTAGTCAAAAGTAGTCCCGTAATATTCGTCATCGAATCGGTTAATCTTAATCTTAGTTTTACAGCCAACAGCTATTGGTACATGTTCAGATTTTATTTGTATATTTTTTACTAGTCTCATCACCTACCTTACAACATTCTATATCACCTTATATAACAATCCTTACTTTTTGTCTGTTTTGTTTTTTATGAAACTGATTTCTGTCTTTTTAGGGCATAAAATCTTAATTGTGAACACAGGACCACATTCACGGTTTCTGTAATTACTCTCAGAGTTATAACAATCAATACATTCATCACAGAACCATAACCAACTTCGAGTAGTACTAGGTCTTTCTAAAAATACCTGTACATTCTTTATCAAAGCACTGTGACTATCCCAAACTAAAACTCTAACACCCTCTCTGTCTTTTCTATAATCAATAGCTCTCGTAAATAACTTCCTTAACCATTACCTAGCGGAGCAAAGCTGCCAGGTTTGTTTTGATATATTTTGTTATTATATTGATTTTGTTTTGCAATACAAAAACTGTTCTCCTTTTCAAATTGTTTTTCTCAATCGTCATTCAAATTAAATACATTTTTTTCACAGATCTCTAAATGGGTACTTAAATGAATCTGTAATACTCAACTTTAAACAAATATACTTCTTGTTCTGAAAATTGAATTTTGCTTCAGTTTCAGATCTTAGATCAGGTGGTAAAGTTTTAATTGATCCTATATATGGTTTTATTGATTCAGTGTTTAAATGTATATTAATTACTTCTAGAAACTCTTAATCATAAACAAAACTTTCATATGATTCTCTTTCATAATCTAGCTGTTGATTAGTATCTGTTTGTTGATCCAGTGATCCGATCAATTTTGATTGAACATCGGTGAAATTGCTTCAAAGATCACTCTTTTTAAAATCAATCCAATAGTCTATTGTTTGATATTTATCATATTTCTCAAATTCACTTTCAACTTTTATTTTAAATTTATAATCTCTACTTCTAATACCATTGCTTGTCAATGTGTTTTTGTAACCTGAGTTAGCGTTTGATTAATCGCTGGATTTAGATCCTTGATATATATATATATATATATATATATATATATATATATATATATATCTTTTCTATATCGATAAGATAGAATTGTTTACCATTAAGAATAGATCCTAATGGAGAGTTTTCATGGCTGTCTACTTTCACTCTATTACGCCTATTGTGAGTACTGATATGAGTAGTTAAAGCTCTGTGATTATTGAACTCCTCGTCACATTCAGTGCAAATATAATTATTACTGTTAATTTAAGTAGTAGTGTTAGTGATAGCATTAGTGTTTTTGTCAATGATAGTCTCACTGTTATTGTTAGTGTGAATGTTAGTGTTAGTTTTAGTGCTGTCTTGTTCTTTTTTTTTATAAGAAGTATCTTAGTAGTTCTATATGTTCCATTAGTTGTTTGATGTTTGGCAAGATCTCTCGTTGACTTGAAACTTTTATTGCAACAATAACAGGCGATGGTCTTATTGGTTTCTTTTGACATCTTGTTATATACAGTGAACATTGCAAAATCAAAATAAAAAGCAATATTTTAACTATAGACCGTAGAAAAACGGTTGAAATAAAAGCAAAAAAAGAGCACTCTTGTTATATACGTAAAAAATAAAAGTGAAGGAATATTATGATCATTTGGGTAATCATTACAAAGACCCTATTTTATACAAAAAAATTGTGTAGAGTACAAAAACTTATATCTTATTTCAGATTCAAGCCTGCTATGTGTCGACTATGTGATTATCCTCATAGATAAAGCCTTGGTCATGAAAAAGCTGGTATAAGGAACATGTTTATAGATATAATACATTTAATCAAAGTTTATATAGTTAAATAGTTATATTACCTCTATTTCTGTCTAGCAATTCTACGTTTGGCTATAGCAACTCCATGCTTGTCTGCAACAACTCTATGTTTATATATAACTTTGTCTGCTAAACTGCTTCACAGATTAGCAAAAGCTATTTTTTTGATCTATATTGTTAGGAAACCTCTTTTGAATATCACAAAAACAATTTCATATATCGTCATATATCACGCTTCGTTGTTGGGCTTGTTTTTTTTGTCTCCTATGTTTTATAAGATAGTCTTATTTTTTTCCAGTTTTTTTCTGGTTGCTGTTTTTGTCTCTTATGGAGAGCAGAACTTGATATTGCTCCAGTTTTTGTTTTAGTCTTTGTGGGTGTTGTTGTTGCTGTTAACATTGTTGTGGTTGTTGTATCTTTTATATTAGCTGTAGAGTAGTTCGTTGGTAATGTTGTACCGTATGTATTGGTTGTATAGTAGAATATCTATTGAATGTTGTTATTGTTGTTGGCCTTGATTACATTTATTTTAAATACACGCACCACTGTTTAAACTCTTACCACAATTACTAGTAGAATTCTTATCTTCGGGTTTGCCAATAAAATGACTTTTTCTTTGAGAAGAAAGAACAAAATTTTCTTTTACAATCAAATTTTATTTAGGGAAAAACTTAATTTTCTTATCAAAAAGTTTTTTTGGTTTCCAGTAATTTGGTTATCTATTAAATACTCAAAAACTTCTTACTAAATTTGTAATTATTCTTTAATGATTGTTTAGATTTTAATACCAGCAATATTTAGTGCTGGACTAGTAGATCTCTTGTCTGTTGTATTTTCGTCTTAAATATTATCTAATAAATATTTAATAATCTTTTTACTACACTTATTATTACTCTTCAATGATTCTTGTAGATATTTTTCACCAGCAGCGTTTAGAAAATCTTTCTTTTTATCGATATATTTTTTATTAAGATTTAATTGTTTACCTCACGTGTCACATTCTTTCAATTACTATACCTTTCGCTTTATCAAGCATCATTGTTAACTCAGTCATTGTCGCTGGTCTCTGTTGATTCTACTGTCTACTCTGTACCATATAATCTGCATGGTTTGTGGTTAACGGTCAAGTCAGTTTTTTGTAGCACATAAACTGCCGCAGTAGGTACATAGCCGGCGGTTTTTATTGCTTGATTTGGTGTTAAATAAATATAGATCGCTAATAAAATACCAATGATACTAAGGATATATTACACAGAAAAACAGAGTTGACTTTGTGTTTTCTCTTTAGTTAGAACATCATCTTTTATTTTAACGTCTTTGAATGTTAACTTAAAATATAACATTTAGTTATCTTTACTAATAATCGTTTTATCAGTACCAGATAACATTTTTATTATAAGATATTCTAACAGGTGACTCATTTCGTCTTTTGTTGACAGGTCCTTTATAGTAAAAGCTGTTATATCCAGTTCACTTACCGTAGAATCAAATACCTTCTTTCTATCTTTATTGAGGACAATGAGGGTTGTTTTTATTGGATGAAATTTAATAATAACATTCTCATATCTACCAGCATTACTATAGAAGTCACTTTTACAATTACAAGCACATCCCATCATTTTTCAAGAAAGCTGCACTTTTATATAATGTTGTACAGATTGTATCGGTTTAACTTCTGCGTAATTTATATATCTGACAAGCAATATCACACATTGTTATCTTTTGTATACCATAGTGTCTACAAACTTTAAACAAATATACCTCTTGTTCTGAAAATTCAATTTTGCTTCAGTTGCAGATCTTAGATCTGGTCGTAAAGTTTTAGTTGATCCTATATATGGTTTTATTGATTCAGTGTTCAAATGTATATTAATTACTCCTAGAAAATCTTAATCATAAACGAAACCTTCATATGTCTCTCTTTGATTATCTCTTTCACTTATCATATTTCTCATATTCTCATTCAATTTTTTTTTCAAGTTTGTAATCTCTACTACCATTGCTTGTCAATGTGTTTTTTTAACCTGAGTTAGCCTTTGATTAATTGCTGGATTTAGATCACTGATATATATATATATATATATATATATATATATATATATATTTATATATATATATATATATATATATATATATATATATATATATATGTATATATATATATATATATATATATATATATGTATATATATGTATATATATATACGTATATAACCATATATATATATATATATATATATATATATATATATATATATATATCCTCTATATCGATAAGATAGAATTGTTTACCATTAAGAATAGATCCTAATGGAGAGTTTTCATGGCTGTCTACTTTCACTCTATTAGGCCTATTGTGAGTACTCATATGAGTAGTTAAAGCTCTGTGATTATTGAACTCCTCGTCACATTCAGTGCAAATATAATTATTACTGTTAATATAAGTAGTAGTGTTAGTGATAGCATTAGTGTTAGTGTCAACGTCAGTCTCACTGTTAGTGTTAGTATTAATGTTAGTGTTAGTTTTGGTGCTGTCTTGTTCGTTTTCTTTTTTTAAGAAAAATCTTAGTAGTTCTATATGTTCCATTACTTGTTTGATGTTTGGCAAGATCTCTCGTGGACTTATTGGTTTCATTTGACATCTTGTTATATACAGTGAACATTGCAAAAGCAAAATGAAAAGCAATTTTTTTTACTATAGACCAAAGAAAAACGGTTGAAATAAAAGCAAAAAGAGCACTCTTGTTTTCTACGTTAAAACATTAAAAGTGAAGGAATATAATGATCATTTGCGTAATCATTACAAAGACACTATTTTTTTTACAAATAAATTGTTTCAAGTACAAAAACATATATCTTATTTCAGATTCAAGCGTACTATTTGTCGACTATGTGTTTATCCTAATAGATAAAGCCTTGGTTATGAAAAAGCGGGTATAAGGAAACATGTTTTTAGATCTAATACATTTAACTAAAGTTTATATATTTAAATACTTATATTACCTCTATTTTTGTCTATAGCAACTCTACGTTTGGCTATAGCAGCTCCTTGCTTTTCCGCAGCAACTCTATATTTATATATAATTTTGTCTGCTAAACTGTTTCACAGATTAGCAAAAGCTATTTGATAGATCTATATTGTTAGCAAACCTTTTTTGAACATCAGAAAAACTATTTCATATATCATCATATATCGCGCTTCGTTGCTGTGCTTGTTTTTTTATTGTCTCCTATGTTTTATAAGATGGTCTTATTTTCCAGTTTTTGTTCTGGTTGTTGTTTTGTCTCTTATGGAGTGCAAAACTTGAAATTGCTCCAGTTTTTTTTAGTCGTCGTGGGTGTTGTTGTTGCTGTTTACATTGTTGTGGTTGTTGCATATTTTATATTAGCTGTAGAGTAGGTCGTTGTTAATGTGGTACCGTATGTATTGGTTGTATAGTAGAATATCTATTGAATGTTGTTATTGTTGTTGGCCTTGTTTACATTTATTTTAAATACACGCAACACTGATTAAACTCTTACCAAAAACACTAGTAGAATTCTTATCTTCGGGTTGCCATTAAAATGATTTTTTCTTTGAGGAGAAAGAACAAAATTTTCTTTTACAATCAAATTTTATTTAGGGAAAAACTAATTTTCTTATCAATAAATTTTTTGGTTTCCAGTAATTTGGTTATCTATTAAATACTGAAAAATCTTCTGACTAAATATTTTATTATTCTTTAATGATTGTTTTAGATTTTAATACCAGCAATATTTAGTGCTGGACTAGTAGATCTCTTGTCTGTTGTATTTTCGTCTTAAATATTATCTAATAAATATTTAATAATCTTTTTACTACACTTATTATTACTCTTCAATGATTCTTGTAGATATTTTTCACCAGCAGCGTTTAGAAAATCTTTCTTTTTATCGATATATTTTTTATTAAGATTTAATTGTTTACCTCACGTGTCACATTCTTTCAATTACTATACCTTTCGCTTTATCAAGCATCATTGTTAACTCAGTCATTGTCGCTGGTCTCTGTTGATTCTACTGTCCACTCTGTACCATATAATCTGCATGGTTTGTGGTTAACGGTCAAGTCAGTTTTTTGTAGCACATAAACTGCCGCAGTAGGTACATAGCCGGCGGTTTTTATTGCTTGATTTGGTGTTATATAAATATAGATCGCTAATAAAATACCAATGATACTAAGGATATATTACACAGAAAAACAGAGTTGACTTTGTGTTTTCTCTTTAGTTAGAACATCATCTTTTATTTTAACGTCTTTGAATGTTAACTTAAAATATAACATTTAGTTATCTTTACTAATAATCGTTTTATCAGTACCAGATAACATTTTTATTATAAGATATTCTAACAGGTGACTCATTTCGTCTTTTGTTGACAGGTCCTTTATAGTAAAAAGCTGTTATATCCAGTTCACTTACCGTAGAATCAAATACCTTCTTTCTATCTTTATTGAGGACAATGAGGGTTGTTTTTATTGGATGAAATTTAATAATAACATTCTCATATCTACCAGCATTACTATAGAAGTCACTTTTACAATTACAAGCACATCCCATCATTTTTCAAGAAAGCTGCACTTTTATATAATGTTGTACAGATTGTATCGGTTTTACCTCTACGTAATTTATATATCTGACATGCAATATCACACATTGTTATCTTTTGTATACCATAGTGTCTACCAGCTGTAAACTATAGACTCAATTCATTCTTCCTTAATTTTTGAGCCATATCGTCAAGTACCATTACCCAGTCTCTTCTAAATTCTTCCCAATGAAATTTTCATTATCAATATAAACATAACGTTCCCAATATTTTTATCTATACATGCTACTCTGATACATTTTCATCAATATTGTCATTGTTACTGTTATTGTTTGTTTTAATTTTGTTGTTAATCTTGTAGTTCGTCGTAAAAATAGTGTTAGTGTTGATATTAGTCTTAATGTTAATGTCAATTTTACTGTCATTGTTAGTGTTACTGTCATTGTTATAGTCAGTGTTAACACTAGTCTTACTGTCATTGTTAATGTTTGTGTCGCTGCTAGTCTTGCCGTTACTGTTACTAATTTTATTACCGTTACTGTTAGCGTTAGTGTTGCTGTTACTGTTAATAATGGTGTCAATGTTAGTGTCAATGTTATTCTCAAAATTACTATCAAAATGTTTGATTATGTTAGTGTCAAAGTTATTATTGTTTTAATTGTTAGTTTTCATGGTATAACTATTATTACTGTTGCTGTTGTTGTCATTGTTGCTGTTTTTATCTATGTTAAAGTTTTTGTAAGTTTGTATATATTTCTAGGCGCTGTTAAAAAAATGTTTTAACAATTATTAATAGCACCATAAACAATTATATGTGTTGTTGCTTCCAGTTGAGGTTTAGTGCAAATCTTCGTTGAATATACCATGAATGATTAATCTAATTTAGCGGTTTAATTTGGTGCCACAAAAATAAGATTAAAAAACTACTAACTAATAGCTGCTTTTAAGGTCCAACTAATTTTTAAATTAAAAAATTGCTTGAATAAGCATTTAATAATTGATGAGGAGATATGTAATATTACTGCAAATCTACATCCAACTGATGGAGTCCATTGGGTTATAGTTATGAGAAGATGTGTTAATGTTTTCTATTTAGATAGTTTTGGTAAAGAAAAACCACCAAACCACAAAAGTTTCTAGATAAGTTTTTGATCTGGAATCTGGGATGGATTTAAAAAAAAGACAGTGATTCTTACTGTGGTGCTTATATCTGATCTTTTTTCTGGTAATGGTTTGACATTAAGGTTGCATTAAATAGTTTGGTTAATCAAGGGAACTGTGTTGAACCATATAGACAGTAATCTTGTTTGTGCTGTAGAAGTGGTATTCAGCAAAGTTGCGACAAAGTCGATAATGGTTTTGAAAGAATGATAGTAATATGGACTGTGATGTTGATAGTGATCTGCGAAGCATCCTTGCTGACAGTAATACGGATAATAATAGTAACAATGACTCTAAAAAAGACAATGTATTCTTCCCAGAAAATTTCGGATGTTTAAAATCTGGTCCTAGTGATTGTGGTAAGACACATCACTTAAAGAATCTTTTAATAAATAAAATGTATTTTGATATATTATAAATCATTGCCGGCGGTTTTTATTGCTTGATTTGGTGTTATATATGTATAGATCGCTAATAAAATACCAATGATACTAAGGATATATGACCCAGAAAACAGATTTTGATGTTGATTGTAATCTGCGAAGCATCTTTGCTGACAGTAATACGAATAATGATAGTAACAATGACTCTAAAAAAGACAATGTATTCTTCCCAGAAAATTTCGGATGTTTAATATCTGGTCCTAGTGATTGTGGTAAGACACATCACTTAAAGAATCTTTTAATAAACAAAAGGTATTTTGAAATATTATTTATCATTGGTCCTGCTTGTGATCAAAATTAGGCAGTCTAGGTAATTAGTGTTATTAAAAGTATTGACAAAGACGCTGATGCTAAATTCATTAAAGATATGAAATACTTACCTTCACCTGACAATTTTCCAAATGATAAACATGTTACCAAGACATTTGATGAATTACGAGAAAAGAGTAATTTTTTATGAAGACTTTTGTAGAGGTAGACATAGTACTTTAATATGATTTATTTTAATCACAGTCTATTTGCATAAATCAGACAAGGTGCTACAGACTTGCAATCTTTTTTAAATTATTTGAACAAAGATATAACACTTAAAACCTCATATATAGAGACTTGTTGAATAGTTGTGAGATCATACATAAAAGTAATTCCGAGTTGCGTAATCATTTTTGGAGAGAATGCTACAATTTTAATGTTATGGTTGTGCCAAGAGATAAAAACACTATTGGTAAGCTAAGGGTTAATAGGATTGAAAAGATGAATTTGGGTAAGTATAGCAGTTGATTTTCCGTTATAAAATATGAACTAACAACGAAAAGGAGAAATAAACAAAAATTTGAAGATATAGTAAAAACGGAAAATTCAAAAAAATAAAGAAGAAACAATAATAGATTAGATTTATGCAAAACATTGGATTTATTTATAACAACAAGTACAAACACATTTCCAAATGTTTTTTTACGTCTGAGTTTTTCAAAAAATCGGATTGCTACATTAAGTAAAAAATTATCAAGTATATTATATTGCACACTTTTTTTGTATTGTGTTCTATTTACAAAAACTAACTCAATAATGATAGACCTTTGGTCACTATGTTTCTTAGGATTCTATAACAACCATTTCATATCCATCACTACTAACAATAATGACTAATTGTTTTGGTTGAGGACTTATGTGACCTTATTGTTATTTAGTAACAAGTACATATAATCTATAAATACTTTTTAAAATTCTATGATTTAAATATTTATATAATATATATATATATATATATATATATATATATATATATATATATATATTCATTTTTTCTTGAAAGCCATTACAATTTCTATTAAAAAACTATCTCTTCAGATGATTCATTATTTTTTTAACGCCGTAGTTTTTATTCATTCTATCATCAGGATAGAGCCCATTTCCAACCCAGTAAAACAATCAGTAACGTCCAATGAAATGAATATACTTGCATCATGAGTTTGCTCTCTTACAGTTTTATTTTCAAGGCCAACTATAATATATTGAGCTCCTTCGTACCACATCCTAAGCCTCAATTGAATAGGAAGTTAGTAGCATTTAGTGCATTCTTGTTGGAGTTCTTTCTTTGATAGCAAATGACATATATATTTCTACAATTTTTTAATCCTTTCTCTGCTGTTTTTCTCTTATCAGCATTAGGATCAGCACTAGGGTCAATAAACCGCTTAAAACGTTATGTACATCATTCAAAAACGAAATAGATACCCCTTCATTATCATGAATACAAATTTGTTTTTTCGCCAGCATCATGATCATCTTTAAATTGGTTATCACTTCCTTCTTGATCTCCAATTTGGACCACCTTCAAATTCATTACTAGTTTTGGTCAAAAACTCGGATGACAATGATCCATACATTCAATAGTTCTTCCGCCAATTTTTTCAATTTCAACTGAACTAAACAATGCTACCATATCAAAGTTAATCTAATATTATCACCATCTGCCAATTAACTACACCGTTGGTAGTTAGTTACTTAAAACTTAATCTCTAAATAATAGACATTTATGTTTGGATGATTTTTTTCTCTCTTTAATAAATTCTATATTGATATTAATAGCAATCACGGTTCTTAGATGATTTAGTTTTTATTTTATGATCCTGATCTTACGTATGTCATTATTATACCTATTAGTCAAACCTATTTTGAAATTCATTTCTAAAGTCAACAATAAATTTAAATTTAAAAACTGACAAATTAATCCTATTTGAATTAGAAAAGTTACTTGAATTCTTGACTAAAGCTAAAGATGAACATAACTTCACTTTATATTAGAATAATAAGATCAGCAAAAAGGTATCTTTTTAATGAAACTATTTTAAATACAACAAAATTAGGCTTCAGTAGATCATTTGTTTTTAATCCTATATTTAATGCTACTGAAAATAAGAATCCATTACTATACAGTAACCCAGTTCCACAATTACAAAATCATTTAGAAGGAATTAAAAATAAAGCTTCAGAAACTATTACAAAACCACCTGGTGCACATGGTCTATCTGATATAGCTGACAAAATAAATGAAAAAACTGATGGTAATATTATAATAGAAGCTGATAAAAAAAGAACGAAATGTTTAATGGATGTTAGTAGTTCTGTTACCTTGGATATAGAAAACTTTATAGCATCATCACCAGGAACTAAGAAACAGAACTAGTCGACAATTAAATATACAGAAATCAAGATAGTTGGTATAATGGGTTTCTATACTATCAATATTCACTGTGTTAACATATCTGGTAATAAAGACGCTTGTAAAGATTCTGATAAACTATATACAATTCATTCAAATGAAACATATGGTTATATGATCTTTAATATACCAACAAATGTTTGATATTCAAATGTTACAAAAGATAGAATAGAATATGTTTAATTTAGTATAAAAAATGACTACAGAAGACCTACTGACTTAAATGGGCATATATTAAGTTTTACATCACACTTTGTATAAGAAAAAAAATTAGTCTTAATTTTATTTGATGATAAAAATGTGTGCAATTTAATCTAATAAAAAAACTGATCACAGCGTTTTCGCCAATCTTTATAGGATTTTTTTAAAAATTTATGCCCATCACAGTTTCGTTCCACATACAGTATTATATTAGTGTTTTGTTTTTTAACCACTTATTTCATTGTCTTTCATGAAATCCTGGAAGTATGCTTCTCCGATTGGGGGACGTTGAGGATTGAACACCAAACAATCTTTCCGTCAAGGACACTTAACTTTACCCCATAGATTAACAAATACTTCATGTGAGACAAGAAGTTCTGGTTTTTGTTTGGTTTCGAATGAGCTTTCAATTCAAGTCGATCTTGAGAATCCCTTTTTTTATTGTACTCTTAATTATGGTTGCCAAAATGACAGACTAATCATTATTAGGTGTGATGCAGTCGCCCAATGAATAATGTATCAGGAGTGCTGTTTTAGGCCAATTTTTAGGCAAAAAAACGCCGAAAATCTGTCGTGTAGGCAGTTTCTGTGTTTGTTTTTTATTAGCCTCGGAACGGTGTTTTTCAGAAATTTTTTATTAGATGGCTGGATAGCACTTTTGTATCACTACTACTGTGTATTTGATGTTAAAAAATGCAGAAGGCGAACAGTTGCTAGTGAACTGTGTTGAACGCACGGTAATGTTTTTTTGATTTTCGAAAACCTTGCGAAAAGTCATTATGTCTACGTAATTTTCTGGTATCCTAGTTTATAAACTTTATGTTGATTTTTAGAGTTGTATGTGAAAAAATTCACTATTCTTTGGATTTAGCGACCGAGACTCGTCAACGATTTTCAAGTTTTGCTTGTTCCGGGGAACTACTGTTAACTGATAAAAGTGACAAAATCAACAAAGTGGGGAAATCTTATCACAAACCCCGTCAAATGAGTTTCTCTCGCGTCGGCAATACCCAGAGAACACGAGAGCAGTTTCGTTGTCTCTATTGGAGCCGTGGAAAAGATTCTCGGCCGACACACCTTCGAGGCCTAAAATAGAGAATGCAAAATTTTAATTAAAAGAAAATCGTTTATTTGGGAAAAAAATTGATAATAATTCAAAACAATATTTAGCACCACAGAAAAACGTCAGCTCAGCAGATGTATGAAACGCTGAGAATTAATTGCATGTTACTTGTCAGCTTTTGACATTTTTGGGGCAATTGAAAAATTTCCACACCGAAATCATCGTTGAATTATACCAAAGGAAAAAAACCGATGGAAAAAAACCGGTCATCAAGAACTCCGCGCGATGATATGGGTTTAAAATTACACAAAATCAGAGTCTGATCACATGTAAACAGGCACGAGTTCTTTCGGAAAATTTTTGTGAAGATTTTTGCTCCGGTAATGAATCATGGAATTCAACTCAATTTTTGGATTACCCTAGTTGAGAAGTTTTCGGTTTTTAAACACAAGAAAATGTCGGTATCTTCGGTTTTCTCTAGCAAAAAACTACAAAATTTCCTATGATTTCATCGTCGGCATCGTCGTTTTTGTTCGGCATTGTCTGTTTTGTCCAGGATTTTTTAAACTCCGGGTCTGAAAGGCAGGTTAGTTTACCACCGGACCAATGAAAACGATCGGCACTGGGCCTTTTCAAACGCAACCAACCGTCAAAAACTTTGGTTGCAAACAACAAGAAAGTATGTCAAAACTCAGTGAAAGCCAATCAATAACCAGAATTCTCATCAATGTTCAACAAGTATGTTACAATTTCGTATTCAAAACTAACCAAGAAATCTATACTCATTCATTTATTTTTGCGAATGAGTTGAAAAAGAATTTTCAGTGTGTTTGCACAGTCCCTCAAAATTTTTTTTTAAGAAGAACGCTTTTCCTACAAAAAACACCGTGTCATAACGTTTGACAACGATATATACCGAAAAAGAAGAAACAAATTTTCCAATGAAGAAAGCCACATTTTCTTACATCTAAAATCGAACATGCCGACGATCTCAAACGTTTAAATACCGAACATACCGAGTCTTCTAAAACCGGTCATACCATATCTCTCTGGCGTCCAAAAAAGATCATACCAAAACTTTCTTATGTTCAAAATCGACAATATCGAGCAAAGCGAACAGACCGAGGCTTTCTTACGTTTGAAACCGAAGGCACCGAATATTTTTTGTTGTTTTTTTTATCAGTCTTCTCAACTAAGGTAAACCAAAATTCAATCCAAAAATCAAACTGCAATCATTTTCGCTAGCCCAAATATCCTTGTTTTTTGCACTTCACGCTATAAATTAATGTCAAAGAAAACCCAGGACAGCACAAGAGACACTTTATTGAACGTCGTGATTATCTGATAAAAAATGAGGCCCTTCCCAAGCAGTAAATAAAACTCTGCTCTCAAAAAATAATCTGGTATGAAGAATATCAAATTTTTCTTACAAATATTTTCGTTTTTTTTTGTTTTTTTTATTCAAGTGCATCCTAAATCAATTTTCAACATTTTCCACACAGAATTGCACATTTCTCAAAGTTCTCATTTCTTAAAAACGTTGCTGAGCTTTTCGTGCTGACCAATTAAAACTTTGGCAGCTAATTATTTATTTTTATGCCCACTAAGATTTGAAGTTTTAGTCCGGCTCATGAGATTAAAATTCAAAAACTGGATTCGTGCTCACCTCAAGATAAATATGCGGCAAACAAAAAACTTTGCTTCCAATTCCTGCCTACAAACTGTCCAGTAATCACTGATTGAAATAGTAGAACAGATTTCTATGTTGAAGATGCAGAAAACTACATGATTATACTTAATAAAATTCCTTAACGTCATAATAAATAGAAGATGGTTTTGTTCTGTTGACTTTTTGCTCTTTTACAGTAGGGAAGTTTGTCTATGAGCAGCATTGTGATATGTTATGGGGTGCTCAACTCCCGACAAAACCAGACTTTCTTTTTTCTATGGCTCCTACCCGTTGTGCAAAATTGAAATGTATTAGACCCTACAGCTTAGGAGAATGTTATTCTTCAGCTTTCAACGCCTACTTTGTTTATTATCTTTCTAAAACTGATCTTACCATATTTTTGAACACAATATTTTGGAAAATCTTTAGCTAAATTTTGTCTTCATAAACCCCTTTCGTTGTAACTTACAATGATTCCTTATGTAAACAGCTTCAATTTTACCCAATCTTTTCCATTCGTTTAAAAACTCATGCACAATAAAATAACAGCAACGATGCAATATCTCAAAAAAATCGAAACCTGTCTAAATGCAAGTTTTTGCATTATTTCAAGTTTTCGATGCTCATTTCAACATCTGCGGGCTGAACAAACTTTTCAAATCTTTGATATTTCCAAATTTCCTCAATTGCTGTTGAAATAACGGCCATTTGATCGTAAAAAAAACAGTATCAAACCTTCCAAATTTGTCCTGTCATCAGGAAGAGTATATTCGCGTCGACAATCCGCAGCAAAAGTCTGAACCCAATTGGCTGCAAAAGATGCCAAAACGGAGTTCCAGCGCACAGGTGACAAATTAGCATACTCTCTATAATTGTTATGGTGACACTGCATTGCAACGGCAAAGAGATCATTTTCTGCAAGAGATCCATCCACGAGTGTTATAGATCTGAAAAGAAGCGTGTTTTAACGAATCTAATAAAACTATACTTCAACAAGGAGGCTCGTTAATGTGCGTTCGCACATGATGTTCCGACCCGAGCTCATCTACTTTTTTGACTTAATTGTCAACCAATTGAAGAGATAACAAAAATAGATGTTTGAGATTAAAACAATCGTTACATTACCTATCTGCTAAATGAATTACATAATGCCATGCCTCATTACAGCTCCAGCGAGATCTGACATTAAAGACAGTACGAGACAAAGTGAAAGTGCCGGAAGAAAGTGTCGAAGCAATTTGAATCATAAGCTCTTCTCTGAAAACCTTATCTATGATCAGTTGAAGGTCTTCCCTAAACTAAGGAAACTATCACTAATAGGATAATTTTATAAGATTTCAAAAAGGTCCAAAAATCACCCGCAAATTTTAAAATAATTATGAAAACTCGTGGAATTGAAGTTTTAAAATTAATAGGTAGAAGATAAAACCATTAACCAGAATAATTTTTAGCTCCAGTGAAAAAAAGGATCCTTTCAATTCTTAGACTGACTAACAGTTCACAAAAATAGGTTTAGGATTGGTTAATGTTATAAAAATTGTTTTCAAAAAACTTTTTTTAAAGTCTTAATAGCCATTAAACCCAAAAGCTTTCAATGGTGATCAATAACTACGCTCGGATATAAATCGATGGGAATAAACGGATGTTTATCATGGATAGATTGTCGTTAAGTCATCACACAAGTCATAATGAAAACAACAACAGCAAAAACAGGCGAAAACCGAAATTCAGCAGAAAAGTGCGAGAAGAAACTGTCGAAGCCAATTGAACCATTAGCTTTTCTCTGAAACCTTTATCTGTGATCCACTGAACGTCCTCTCTGAGCCAATGTGATTAGAATAATATTTGGATAATGTGTATAATTTTTGGATAATGCGATAAGAGTTCAAAAAAAACCAATAAAGTCATATAACCAATAGTAGGAACATAAAACCGGTAACCAGATTATTGTAGTTGCAGAAGACAGCAAGTGGGTCCTGTCAGCATTGAGACTAACTGACAGTTCACGAAAAAAGTATAAGATTCGTGAATGTTCAAAAAAAATTGAAAAATTATCTTTAAATTCTTAACAGCCATCAATTTTAATAGCTTTCAACGGAAGTCAAAAAATACGCTCAAACATACCCCGAACGTACAAGGAGTTGAAGGATATTTGCCATGCATCGGTAACCAATCAGACATCACAATAAGTCTGATGACTATGAAAACAACAGCAAAAACAGAAAAAAAAACCAAAAACTCAGTAGAACAGTGCGAGAAGAAAAAGTCGAAGCCATTTAAAGCATGAGCTTCTCTCTGAAAACTTTATTTTTGATTCATTGAGCGTCTTTTTAGGCTAACAGAAGCTATCAATATTAGGATAATAGGATAAGATTTCAAAAGTAACCAATAACACGAAAATATCCAAAAATTTTATAAAAAATTTTAAAATCTTGTTTCATTGAAGTCGTAAATAAAAAATAGGAGATAAAACCGCTAGCCATACTAAATTTGGTGGGCTGTAAGAAGGAATAGGTTGATGTCTTCACTGAGACTGACTTACAGTTCACGATAATGAGTTTATGATTGGTTAATGTTTAAAAAAAATTTTCGAAAAACTATATTTAAAATCTTAGCAGTCATTAGCTGTCCACTCAAAGCACTCGATATGTTCACTTAACGTTCATTGCGGAACATATTGCACTGTTAGTCAATGAGTTCACGCCATAGGACTCCAAAAAATTAGTGAAACCTCAAAAAGAAATTCAAAATTTCATTTAAAAGTACAAAAACTCATAGTCGAAGCCCAAAAAACATGAGAAATTCCTTGAAAACAATTTTTTTTGTCTGAGCTTGATTTGACTTTAAAGGAAGTGGGTCAATTGCGGAACCTCGGTATTAAAAGTGACTTGTTTCTAGGTGACTTAAAAAAGCAAAAAAAGTAAAAAAAAATTTTTTTTTAAAAAAGCTCTCAAATAGAATTCGATTTTTTTATAGTGAACTTCCCTTTGAGACCAGAACTAGTCTTTTTTTGCCTTTAGTCTATTAGGAACACAAAATTGGCGTAACATTTTCTTTTAAAATACTATTTTTATAGAAAATATCTTAATTTGAAGAAAAATTACACTGAAAATGAACAAATATCCCGTATTCACACAAAACTTCAATCCTCGATAACTCCTCGAAAAGAACGAAAATAAAAAAAATCTTTTTAATTTTGAATTCTACGCTGGACCAGCTTTTTAATGATACCACGCACATTTCTCTGCGATGAATATATCGATCGGCCAAAATTGTCTGAACAAAGAAAACATTTGAGTATATAGTTCCTCCCCCCACAAGTGGGGTCTGAAAAAAAACTTTTTAGGTTTTGTGCTAATTTTCCAAATCAAAAGAATTCTCGTGCGCTGACGGTTCCATGTGTCCATACTTTTGTACGTTTAATGTTACCTATGTCCTGTCATTTATGTTTCCAGACGGCATTGTATTTGAACGAGAGACACCCATTTTGATCTGGGCATATCTAGGGACTTCAGTTCTGGAACTGCAGCCTCGAAGCTGTTTCGTTTGTTCGCTTAACCTTATGGAAAAAAAGATTGTTCACAAATAGGTTGAGGTAACAGACCCATTATGCGATAACTCTCTTATTGGCGCAGTTTAAAAGGGCACAGAACAAAATCCAAAATAATTTCTTTTCGCTGCTAGTTTCTTTCTGAAGCGAGTTAGCTCAAAACAGCTTCTGTTCAGACATACTGTGCGCTGGAAACTGCTTGGGATCCCGTCGCCTAAAATCCAAAATGTCTTAATGACCAGACCGCGTCCAGATCATTATCCAAGCGTTCGAGTCCCGAGATTTTATCACAAACTAAGTATCAGCAGACCGAATGTTTCCAAACTAGCTGACCGAAAGATATATCTTGATTAGCACACTGAAACATGGTAAATCTCGTCAAGATTTTGACATGACACATGTCATGCAAAACTATCATTCAAGTACGTATCAACTTGCAAGATGATTGCCCGGGTATCAAAAAAAGATCTTTGCAAAATAACCAAGAAAGATTTGAACTTTAAGCAAGATTCAGCCAAAATCATGCAATTAAGCAAGAGTTATAAGGAGTTATCAAGAAATGTCAAGAATTTTCGACAAATGCTGAAAATTCAACAGTCGTTAGTTGAATAATCGGCAATTTAGCCCAATTTTTCCGGTGCAGCAAATTTCATAAGTTCACTCTTTCTTGGTAGGTACATGGTACAAACTTTATATCGTACCGCCATCGAAAGACCACACGCATGTCACGTGAATAAAAAATTGGACAGATATTCAAATGCACATTCATTTACCTTCCCAGGCCGAGAAATTTTGCCAAATATGTAAGATCAGCGGTAACTAACGTTGACAAGTCGGAAAATTCACCGCAATTTTCTTACATAATTTTGAGTTGAATGCGTTGAATTGAGCGTAGATCTTACATATTTTGCATTGAAATTAGCGTAGATCTTACATTTTTTGCGTTGAATTTAGTGTAGATCTTACATATTTTGCATTGAATTTAGCGTAACCCAGTGATTGTGGAATTTTTATCGTGTAAGATCTGATAAGATGCTGACTAAGAATTTTTATCGTGTAAGATCTTATCAGATCTTACGCAATAAAAATTCCTCTTATCAGATCTTACACGATAACAATTCTGGTAAGAGGAATTTTTATCGTGTAAGATCTGATAAGACATCTTGTAAGATAAACATTCCTCTTACCAGAATTTTTATCGTGTAAGATCTGATAAGACATCTTATAAGATAAACATTCCTCTTATCAGAATTTTTATCGTGTAAGATCTGATAAGATGGAAATTTTATCGTGTAAGATCTGACATGTCTTAATTATTTCAATATAACCGTATAACGTAGTCAAGGTCCTATGAAAGTAAAAAAATAATCGGTCAGCTAACCAATTATGAAACAAAAAATGCTTGTTGATTCCGTTTTGGCGGCAGTTTTTTTGTGAGTCTTAACTGTTTACTATGGCTAAACTTAGCAGTCCAAGATAGTTTTG